>NW_026067977.1:2125856-2173454 GCF_014885135.2 Alexandromys fortis | reverse complement strand
ATATATATATATAAAACTGTAGCCTTTTTATAGTAACATTCTACTCTCTGAGAAAGAAATTATTCATTTTTTTGGATCCTGCCTAATTTACCATCATCACTTTTAAAGTGGTGGGTAACATATTTTTTAAAGATTTGTATCAAAACGGATTCAACTATAATCTTGGCAGGTTGTAGAGTAAGCTTTGGTTGTCTGGAGAAGTCATATCCCTGCATTCTTCAGCAGAAGATGGGAGGTGAAGGAGAACGCTATTCTCTTGGTTTCTCAGGGGCGCATCGGGTTAGCTTAGGAGGACTGAGCTGGGAGAAGTCCACGCGCCTGCGTGGTGCCGAAGTTCAGGCTCTGAACGCTTCCTTGCCCTATGAATGCTTGACAAATGATACCTACGTTTGAAGTTGAAACGAATCTTGATGACCTGCTGAAGATTGATTGAAAACTGAACCATTACAACCCTGGGGATGAACCACAAAGCTGTCCCTGGCTCACGGGGGAAAGGAGCATGTCCCTCTACTCCAGCAATCTGATCCCAGATGACTGCACCGCGTTCTCTGGTTTGCCGCTAGGGCTCTCCGTATGAACAAGGAACTGTGTGCAGCGGTTTTTGCTGAAGTGTGTTTAGCACAGCATTCGGTGACATCCCTTTCCAAGGAAAGCCTATCACACTTCATCTGCGAGAACACTCAGTATTTACGTCCAGAGAGAGTCACCAAGACAGAACAGTGCTGGCTGACACCCCACAGAAGGTTCTGCTGGGGTTTGTGCGACCGGCACCTGCTGCAGTGATGCATATCAGGACCTGAGCCCCTCAGCCTGCTGCTTGTTCTATTAACAAAATCCCAAGACTTTGACGTAGTGGCAATGACCTTTAGAATGAACAGTGGGTTTCCACCCAGCCTGAGAAAGCCCTTAGCTAGACAGACTAGCTGGTGCCAGTCAGGGAGCACATAGGTCACGTTTTATCTGTTTCTGCCCGTGGACACCGTGGAGACAGGTGTGTCCACTTACGACTCCACCTACCAATTCTAACCCTGCCTTACTTTCTTTTCCAACAGTGCGCACCTCCAGTGACAGTTTCACCCAGTGCGGTCTCTTTCTGGTGACTCATACACAAAGTCAAGCTTCCATATAGTATGGAGAGGTGCCTGACGCCCCAAAAGACTAGCGTTGCTGTGTTACAGCACAGGGTCCCCCTTCATACAGGCTATCCTGCTAGTGACCTGGCTTTGGGTGTTTCCCATCGTTGTTTAGTTCTCTTGGGAGAACCGTGAAGTCTCAACTGTTTCATTCCCGGCTGCCTCTCACCTTAATCTACACCCCCTTCTCCAAAAGCTCTGCTCTTGGGAATTGATATTCCTGCTTTCTAAGATGATAGTGTCTGACTTTCTCTCGTAACTAACTGTTCCCATACATTTTATAACACATGCGTCTGTCAGTCTCCTGATAGGTGGGCAGTTAATATTACCCTGGTTTTTACTTTATACTTTATTTTGATTATGTGTATACATGTGTTTGTGTATAGGTTTGCACATATTAGCACAGTGCCCACAGAGGTCAGAAGAGATCGTCAGATTCTCTGGAGCTGTAGTCACAAGCAATTGTGAGGTGCCCAGTGTGGGTCCTGGGAATGGATTACAAGTGGGTGCTGGAAGTCAGGCCCTCTGCAAGAGCCATCTCTCCAGTCCCAACATTATCCTGTTTTACAAGTGAAAGAGACCCGGGTAAAAGAGGTCATAACTGGTCAGTGGTTCCCCAACTAAGCAAGAGTGGAGGTCTTGACTTCCAGCATGTAGTTTATTCAATTTTAACTATGATAAAATTGCCCTGGTGGGGCTGTGGCTGGGTTTCCAGTCAACCTTGTCTCTCCTTCTCATTTTTAAAATCCTAGACAAGCTGATGCATACTTGTGAACAAGAACCACCGTGATCATGTGATATCTGCCATCCTATCTGTTCCTCTGTCGTCAGTCAATGTTACCCATTGCTGGTACCTACAGCAGGAAAAATGTGAGCCATTGCTGGCTCAGTCCTTCCCCATAGGGAGCAGGGGAAGGGAAGGCACCAGGAAATGTCTTCAAGCCCTTCCTGCTCTCCTAGGGCATGTAGACATGCTTCTAGAGATTGAGAAGTACCACAAGTCTGTTTGTCTGCCGCATCCAGCAGTCTCTCCTTCCAGAACTCTCTTCAATCCCTCTTTGTCAAAAACCTATGGTGACCACCTCCATCTGGATTTCAATCAGAGTTGGAAGAGGTCCTGGAGTGACTGCCTAAAGTACCCAAAACACTACTAGTGTCAACTGGACAAGCCATACCCGCTTGTTTTATGTCGTCTCCCAGTAGTGTGAATGCCGATTCTTTCCCAGAAGTGCACAGCTCCCTTGACAGGTAGTGTACAACACTATGCCCGTGTTTCCTTTATCTCCGCGGACTGCATGCTAGCGCGTAAGCACAAACAGCTGAGTGCAACAGTAGGGAAGCCATAGCCCACACTTGGGTACATTCTGAACCGGAATAGGGCGGTGATGCTAGGCTCAATGAGACTGGCTAATCCCATTCTTCTGTGTATTTAGACCCTTTCATATTCACGCTGTGAAAGTGTCTTTCTTGGGAAACTGTGAAAGAAGCTGCATGGACAGCAACAGTTAAAAGGAGGTCTGGATCTTGCCAAGTGTCAGCGGTACCCAGACTCTGTTTGGGCCCGTGGAACTAAATCAGTAGGAAAACTGCCTATAAGGAGCTTGTCCTGATAGAAGAGTAATTCATTCTTGGAGTCGCAAGCTGAACGTTGAACAAATCTTTCATATATATAAATAAAATCAGACGGGGCATGGTGGCACACACCTTTAATCCTAGCACTCAGGCAGAGGCAAGTGGATCTTGGTGAGTTTGAGGCTGGCCTGGCCTGCGTAGCAAGTTCCAGTCAGCCAGAGCTGCATAGGTGAAACTACCTTCTACTCCTTTCTTCCTTCCTTCCTTCCTTCCTTCCTTCCTTCCTTCCTCCCTCCCTCCCTCCCTCCCTCCCCCTTCTCCCTTCCTTCCTCCTTCCTTCCCTCCCCCCTCTTTCTTATTAGTTCCATTTGTTTGATCCAGCCCTGGACAAGGGGGTGTATCTGAGAATCTGCCTCCAGCCTCACCTAGACCCTCACTGGCCCTGGCCTACCAGAAGGAAGGAAGGTGGAGGTTTAATTAGCATTTGTTAATAGAGTACTTTCGAATCACAGAAACCACTGACGTTCTCCCAGAAAGAAGAAGTCAGCTGGAATCCAGGAATCTCCCGCGTGAGGGATTTGCCATGACAGTGTTGCCTCGGTAATGAAATCTGACTGAAAGAAGCAGCCACGGGCTCCACAGCCCCACCCAGACCAGCTGGAATCCTCGCCTTCTGCCAGTCCGCTTTCCTCATTTCTTACATAAGCCCAGCTCAGCCACGTTCCTGGTGGCAAACTGGGAGCGACGAGCCAGAGTGAGGGAACAGAGGGTGTTTCTAGAAGCTTCTGGTGGTGGTGGTCAGATTCTATCAAGCATGAGAGCAAACACTGGCACCCACCCACCCACCCACCCACCCAGGGCTTTACAAGTTGGTATGCATATGCGAATTGGCTGGGTCCTCAATTAAATAGGGCCAAGAGGAGGCTTGAGAGTCTGCCTTGCAAGCAAGTGTCCATGTGAATACATGGAGTCTCCAGGTTTTACATGTACCATGGCCTTCATCTGAAGGAGGAACAGTGTACACAGTGCTGGGTCAAGAGATAGAAGGACTCAGGGAGGTCAGCATTTATAATACATGATGAATATATAATAAGATTACTGTGTCTCAATTTGTTCATGACATATATATATAGTAATGTGTATATATATACACACACATATATATGTATATATACAGTAGAAAGGGGCTAAGTATAGGAGAAAGGGCGAGAGAGAGAGAGAGAGAGAGATCCTGGCATGATGATAGGCATCTGTGGTTCTAGAACTGTGATGACAGAGGCATAAAGTCTGAGAATTTGAGGCCAGTCTGAGTTACACAGTAAGACTCTGTTTCAAGAGAAAAACAAAAACCCCAACAACAACAAAAGCTGCCTGGAGATGTAGCCCAGTGGTGGTAGAGCTGTTGGGCCACGTATTTGGTCCAAGGCGCTGAAAATTGGTTTCCATTTGTGCCTTGATGCATTCTCTTGACCAGGTAGTTGAATGTTATCATGATTTGACTGTGGAGTGTCCCCCACAAACTTTTGTTTGAAAACTTGGTCCCTGGCCAATAGCACTGTTTTGGAGGGTGTGGGGCTTTTGGAAAGTAGAGCCCAGTTGGAGGAGGTGGGTTGGTGCAGCAGACCTTAAGGTTTCTAGCTCGGTCCTGCTTCTTGATCTGCCTCTGTTCTTGGTTTGCCCAGATGTAAGCAAGCAACCTTTTTCTCCTGGAGCTGATAGCCTCTGCCTTCCCCATGTCTTCCCCACCATGACAGACAGTCCTTTCAAACCCTGTGCTTCAGTAAACCCTCCCTCCATTACCAAGTATGGTGGTGCATTCCTTTAATCCCAACACTGGGGAGGTAGAGGCAGGAGGATCAGAGTTCGAAGTCATCCAATATCTTGGGCTACATTAAACCCTGTCTTGAAAACAAAAATAAACAAAAAATAGACAGTGAGGTAGATGGAGGGGGCACAAACCTCTTCAAGGACATGATCCCAATGACCTCTCATGAGAGGTTCCACTACCTACCAACGCTGCCACCCCAGAAACCAAGGCTTTGGGTCCACACATGAGTCATTGGGGACATTCAAAACCCACACTATAGAAAGTGACAGTGTCTCTGGGAAACACAAGAATCCTTTACTTACTTTTGTATCCTCTTCCTGGTTCAATATTGGCATTTAAGGTCTCCACAGGAGCTTTCTGGCAAATGAATAGGAAAATTATGTCATTCTATTTGTTTTTTTCTGCAACAGAATAAACATAGCAGAGTGCTGTGGGAGAATGCTCTTATATACTGTAAAGATTCGTCACTGTATTAGTTTAATAAAATGTTGATTGGCCAGTAGCCAAGCAGGAAGTATAGGTGAGAGGACCAGACTAAGAGAGTTCTGGGAGGATGAAAGGCAGAGGCAGTTACCAGGCAGACGTAGAGGAAGCAAGATGAGAATGCCTCACTGAGAAATGGTACCAAGCCATGTGGCTAAACATAGACAAGAATTATGGGTTAATTTAAGTTGTAAGAGCTAGTTAATAATAAGTCTGAGCTAATAGGACAAATAGTTTATAATTAATATAAACCTCTGTGTGTTTCTTTGGGACTGAATGGCTACGGAACCAGGTAAGAGAGAAACTTCCATGTAGAACATGGATTCACCATTTAAAATACTTCAAGTGGTTACTTCAGTGGTGGTAAGAACAATGTATAGCCAGCACTGTGTCTGTATCCAGACGTTTTTCATTGTCCCAAACTGCCACTATTCCTGTCAAATGGTAACAACCTGTTTCTGATTGCCCCTGCCCCTGGTAACCAGTATCCCATCTTCTGTCTCTATGAGTCTGTCTCTTCTAGCTACCCCCAAACAAGCCCAGTTCATACACTACCTGCCCTTTCCTCATTGGCCCAGTTCAGTTAGCTTGTCTTCAGGGTTCATCCATGTTGTGCATGGTGAAGGTATATGCTGGTGACTCAGCACGTGGGAGGCTCAGACCAGAGAACTGCCTCATGTTCACTTTTAGCTTGGGTTACATAGTAAGTTCCAGGTCAGCCAGGTCTACATAATTAGACCCTGTTTTAAGACACTTCGGCTGAATACTACTCCATTGTATGCCTGTGGTACACCTTGTTTGCCATTCATCCATCCTGGCGGGTTTGGTCACTGGCACCTTTGAGCCATTGTGAGGAATGCTGAGTCCCTGTTTCCACATCTTTTCAGTACAGTCCTGGGGGTGCAGTATGTGCTCATATGTTAATTTTATATGTAGTGTTTTCAGGAACTTCCTCATTATTCATGTTTTGCTTTTGGTGGACTTTTTAGACAGGGTCTCCCTATGTAGTCCACCATGGACAATCCTCCTGTCTCTGCCTCTGAAGTGCTAAGCTTCTAAGCACGCCCTGCCCTGCTGGGCTCTCTGTTTTGTTGTTTTAGAGCAGGTTTCACTCTGCATTCTAGGCTGGCCTGGAACTCATAATTCTTCTGACCAGGCCTCTAGAGAGGGGCAATGATAGGTGTGAGTCGCCATCCCCAGCTCCCAATCTTAAATGTTAAAAATATCAGTATCTGTGCAGTTCAGTAGTTGGGAATTTCAGTAGATTCTCTTCGGGGGGAGTACAAGGAGGGGCCTTCAAAGATGCTCATTTGTCCGAAGCTTCCCTCTTTTGCTCCTGCTCCTGAGATGCCATGGTGGCACGGGTAGGTGTGGGGTTGGAGGCGGTGGTGACAGTGGGTCACAAGGTTTTCTCCACACTGGACAGACCAGCCGAGACCCGGGCGCACAGCTGCCCAGAAGCTCGGGGAGGGCGTGGCTGAGGCTCCTGCAGGCCGGAAGGGCTAACCCACAGCTGGAGGCCCTTAACATGTGGCACGGGCTCTCTTCTTTGTTCTCAGCGTAAGTTTAAAGGGCTACCAGCCTGTGGGGCAGGGAGTGAGATTCCAGGAACACGTCTGGAGACTGGGGGATAGCCTGACAGAACCCGGACTTTGAAACACAGGATGTCATTTACTTAAAAGCTGTTTTTCCAAATGACAGACGTTTCAGAAAGCATCCGAAGTACCAACGATAGGGTTTCAGTGTGTGTGTGTGTGTGTGTGTGCGCGCACGCGCGCGTGTGTGTGAGTGTGTGTGTGTGTTCTCATATATCCTGCTGTTGCCCCAAACTTGGCTTATGTAGCTGAAGATGACCTTGAACTCATGGTTCTCTGCTTCTACCTTCCCAGCGCTGGGCCTTCTACAAGCTGCCTTTCCTGTCTCCCCTTCTGTGTAAAGGTGGATATATTTAAATTATCACAATCTTTGCCTTTCTGGGATTAAAGAGGAGGAATGTAAAACCCTTGGTTGGTGATGTGTTTCTAGTTCCTCTGGTGCTTTGCTCAAGTTCTGTGCCAAAGGTACCAGGTATGAAGGAAACATGACTGTTGAGTTTTATGCTTGTGTCTCCAGTTTGCCTAGAGTGATCATTTCAATAGCCACAAGGGACTGGGGAGATGGCTCAGGGGGCAATGTGCCTGTCTCAGACCCTGACAGCTACAGGAAAAAGCTGGGCAAGGTGAGAGCTCTGTAACCCTAGCACTGCGTGGGGAGAGACAGGCAGCTCACCTGAAGCTTGCAGGCCAGAGGACCGATTGCTGACCAGAGGTCCCGTCCGCTGACCAGAGGACCCGTCTGCTGACCAGAGGACCCGTCTGCTGACCAGAGGACCCGTCTGCTGGTCTGAGGACCCGTCCGCTGACCAGAGGACCCGTCTGCTGGTCTGAGGACCCGTCTGCTGGTCAGAGGACCCGTCTGCAGGTCAGAGGCCCCGTCTGCTGTCCAGAGGACCCGTCTGCTAACCAGGGAACCCATCTGCTGACCAGAGGACCCATCTGCAGGCCAGAGGACCTGCAGCACCCATTGCCAAGTCTGGTGGCCTGAGTTCCATCCCCAGATCCCACAAGTTGAAAGGAACAAACCAACTCCCACAGGCTGTGCTTTTACCTCCACCACAGCATGCATGAGACCACATGCATACACAAATAAATGTAATTTAAATTTTTAATAAGGTAAAGAGCAATAAAGTAAAGCCCCACTGTCAACCTCTGATCTATACGTGTGCGCACACACGCATGCGCGTGCACACACACACACACAAGACATAATGAAATTCTGTCTAATCAATTCAGTGCTAACCATTCCTTGATGTCTCAACAGAACCCCCCCCCCCCGTTCTGGTTGTCTGTTTTTGTTTTTTTGTTTGTTTGTTTGTTTGTTTTTGAGACAGTGTTTCTCTGTCCTGGAACTCACTCTGTTGACCAAGTTGGTCTCAAATTCACAGAGATCTGCCCACCTCTGCCTTCCAAGTGCTTGGATTAAAGGCGTGAGCCACCACGGCCCAGTGGTCTGAGTTTTTTGAGTGAAAGCTCAGGACAGAAAATAAAGAAAACAAAAATGGAGACATTCCTGACACCAGACCGAGCTAAGAGCAGGAGTGGGCAGCAGGTGCATCAAGCGAATCCCTGGCGGCCATCAGCCTTCACCAATCAGAAGCAGGTACCAAAAAATCTGCAAGGATGAGATAAGCCTTTGAAGGGCCATAAAAACACAGACAGGCCTGCACAGCTCAACACACTGGTCTCCAGCATTCCTCCACACACAGGAGCCTCTTACCCTGGAAACGGGGGATCCTTCCCTATCTCCTGCCTCTGGTCTGGCTCTGGCTTTGGTGTCCAGTGCCGTGGTTGACCTGAATGAGTACAACTGAGGCCACGACCTGCGAGCCTCCATGGTTCGCATCTGCTGCAGAGCCAGCACCCATTCCTTGTCCTCCCCATCAGTGGATGTGGTGGCGCTGGGCAATTGGACTTGCGACCCCTTGGTGCCACCTCTGCCTGCTGTCCCTGAGTGAACTCTGTCTCTGGATATCAGCAACATCACTTGGAGCTGTTAGAGTCATTTGCTCGCGCTGTTTCTCTTTTCCTAACGCGTGAGCGATAAAACTGTGGGTTTATCTGCCGCTGTGATGTGGAAGTTATGCCCAGGGAGGGTTTCTTCCTCCCTTCCTCTCTGTGTTAGCAGCTCTCAGAAGCTCCACTTGCATGGAACGGCTGAACCCTTGCAAGAAGAATTACAGTGTTTGTGCACTGCCATAACATAGTCCGTTTTTCACGTCTCTCAACGTCTTAAAACTGTGACTTTGGCGGCATTCCGAGCAGAGACCAGAAAAGATTTAGGGGCTATAGGCTGTTTCCAGCACCTCTAAGTTAGCATCATCCGGGTCCTGTGCTGAGCAGAGTCAGCACACAGAGCATCCCCCAGAGGTTTTGCCTCCAGTGTCTTTGATCTGACCTAGAACCTTTCTTCAGTAGCACCCACCCCCCTGACTGCTTTATTCCACCGCTTGCTGGGGGTGGGGGTAGTGCTGTCCACCCAGAAAAGCCCAGCTCTTACCTCGAATAGGAATAGGAGATATAGTTCATTCTTAAGGCAATCACGAGAGGTCATGGCCCAGGAGCACAAAGTCATATTGCTGGATCGATACATTGCAATATAGACAAATTTTCGTGAAGTTTTTATACTTACCGAACAAAACAAAGTCATAAATCAAGTTATTTGCCAAGCGCATTTGTAGCACACTGAATAGGTGGCTACAGCAAAGCAGGGGAGAGCTTCCTTCGGTAGTTTCGGGGTTAGTTGATGACACTCTTAGGTCTTGGGTTGACAGAAGGGGGAGATGTGTTAAGGTATGGTCGGAAGGCCTTATCCAATAAACAAAAGCGTGCTAAGTCAGACACAGAGGGGTCAACGAATGGCTACTAATGGCATCAGAATAATTTGGCTGTGGATTTGCAACATTCCAACTCTCCACAATCATGACAATCCTGTAAGTCATCCCTGTAGAATCTTCAACATGGATTTAGCCTCTTTTCTTTCTTCTTAAAGTTTACAAGACCTACTCCCAGCTCCTGCTTGCTTATTCCTTCTGACTAGACTAAGATCACAAATCTTTTTCCTCAGAAGAGCCCAGGCAGGGTTAAGTTAGGAGGCGCAGCCCAGGCTAGAACTTTCTCTATGTAGTTGACTCTGAGATAACACTCATTTATGAAGTGCCCTTTTCTTGGTCAGTTTTCCTCTGAAGTAAAAAGAACTATGGTTCTGAGAGTCAGAAAAAGTAAAAGCGCATCTGGGGGTCAGAGCCTGACTGTGCCATGAATTAAACTTGGTCAGCTTGGAAATGTAGGGTTTCCCCAGCCTTGATGTCTGTGCACTGGGGTTAACACTGCTATCTCCATACTAGGCCTGCTGTGCATAGGGTAGAAGGGATGTGTGGTACCCAGTCTTCTATCTGTGCAGTGTCCTGGCATAGGATCCAGGACATTCCTGGCTAACAGTGACTGAGCAATGACTATTGCTACTGTGTTAATAGACTACTTTGTACTACGTGGGATGTGTTGGATTCCAAATAAAACCCAGTTCAATTGGCCGAAAACGTAAGATTTTTTTTTTCTTACCCATTCATGATTTTCCATGGTGCGATGGTTCAGTGTATACTTGATGTCTTTAAGAACCCAGGTAATGTCAGGCACGGCCACATGTGCCTTAATCCATCCTGATACTTGGAGGTTAGGGCAAGAGAATTGTGGAGAGCTCAAGGTAAGTCTACACACCAATATCCTTTCTGAAACACACACACACATACAAACAATCAATGTCTGGCGGTGGTGGCACACACCTTTAGCAGCACTCAGAAGGCAGAGCCTGGCGAACCTCTCTGAGTTGGAGGCCAGCCTGGTCTACATAGCTAGGTAAACAAAGAAACCATGTCTCAAAAAGAAGGAAAGAAAGGAAGAAAGAAAGGAAGGAAGGAAGGAAGGAAGGAAGGAAGGAAGGAAGGAAGGAAGGAAGGAAGGAAGGAAGGGACAGTTTTGTCTTTTGAGCATGAAGAGTTACTAGGGACATACATGCCTTCCTGACAAAGCAACTTGGAAACCAGACAAAGCAAACGAACCCTGGGTCAGGGGCTTTCAGGGTAACCCTCAACAGAAGGGCATCTTACTAGTGGGCCTGCTACCACCTGGCTTTTTTCATGAAGTCTTTCCTGGACTACAGAGAGGTGCAAAGTCCCTAGGGGGACACTGTAGCTCTGAATTTGGGGTGCAAAATCAGGGTTTGGAGAGGTTGTTTACACAGCTCTGCTGTTTTGTGGTTTCTGGGGTCGGGGGCTTGTCTCTTCTTGCTCAGTTTAGAATGCATTTTTACCTGTCCCTCTGTGGGGACGGGAGCTGGAGGGGAAGTTTCACAGAAAGAGAAATCCAAGGGCTACACACTATGGTGAACAGCCATAATAAGCTAAATATGGGCAGGTCACCCAAAGGAGTGTTTGTCTGAATATGAAGTTGTACCAATTCCAGTTGAAACTGCACAGGGTAGGAAATCAAAATATCTCTTGGAGGTCGGTGCCCTGAACCATCTCTCTGTTCATACAGGAAAGAGAATTATTTGTGTTTCATCCAGGTAGAAAGGAGAGCAAAGCATTCTCCAAGGGCCCAGAAGAGTCACACCTTCAAAGACAGCTTCAGTTAACCCTACAGTGAACGCTGACCTGCAGTCAACTGGACTGTCCACCCAACAAATCCTTTACCTTTTAAAGGAAGACAACAAAGTTCAGATAATCTGCAGTGACTTCTTTGATGCTTAGCAACCAAGAATTGCCACCTCCACAAAGAAGCTGGAAAGTATGGCCCATATCAGGAGAGGAGGCCTATAGAAACAGATTTCGTTTTGAGAATTCCTTCTCTAGGAAGATTTAAACACTGCCTATCCATTTCTCATAAACTCCCGATGACCAACCAATATAACACTCCAGGGAAATCACTCTGGGGAATCAATGAGTTTACTGGGTTTGCTTACAGAGCAGGGGTGAGGGGTTGCCTGCAGGAGCATGGGTGACCCCCAAACAACACACTAAAAGTCTTCATTCAGTGTGGGTGATGGCTTCCCTCCATCTACATACATACACACCATAAACACATGCACACACACACAACACACACATGCACACACAACACACACATATACATACACCACACACACACACCACACACAAAGACCACACACATACCACATGCACACATGTGCACATGCATGCACACACATGCATTACACACACATATATGGTTTTTGAATGTATTATATCACACACATATAAAATCTTACAAACTATAATTTTGCATTCAGGGGAAATGGATTAAAAAAATGAAGACAAAGACATCTTCAGGCAAACAGAAGCGGAAGGGAATTCTTCAAGCAGAAGGAGAATAAGCAGATGGGGTTTGGGAATCACACAAAGAAACAAAGAGGTCTGCGAATGGAAACATTTTAATGACTACAAAAGGTTTTTCGGTGTGTTAAAGTTTCTGACTTTTTGACGGGCTAAAACAAAACTGACATTAATACAGTCGGAGATGGGCGGTCTGTGCAGAAGAAATTGAAATGAGGACAGCAGCAGAGGGGAAGGAGACAGGGCAGGGGTGCAGCCTCCCACCCGACCTGAGGTGGGGGCCGACTGGGAGAGGTGGGATTGCGGCTTAGGAACAGGTGGGGAAGTCCAAGTGGGAAGCCAGCGAGCTATGAAACAGAACAAAGCTGCGTCCAAGGAGAGGCAGAGAGAGAACAGATGGGGCGAACGGAAAGAGTCATAGGACCGTAGATGTGAACATTCGTCACCAACTATGTTAAAGGTGAGCGTTTTCAATCCTCCAGTTACAAAAGAAAGCGAAAACCAACTGCAGAGTATCTACCATGCTCTCATTTTATTGCTATCTGTTTATTTGTGTACGTGCCCGCATACCCCACCTCTCCCCGTGCGTGTGTATGTGTGTGTGTGTGTGTGTGCACTCTGTATAAGGTGAATGTTATGCACATGAAAGTCTGAAGGCAACTTGCAGGAATAGCGCTCTCTCTCCGTCCTGTAGGTCCTGGGGATTGAACTCGGGCTTCCAGGCTTGGCAGCAAGCTCTTTTACCTGCTGAGCCAAGAAAACACCTGCAAAATGTATCTAATATTTTCTTTCCAGTACTAAGGAATTGAACGTGTGCTAGGCACACACTCAATCACTGGGCTACACTCCAACCCCCTGACAAATGGTTTATATTCAAAATATATAATGAACTCATAACTTATTAATAATAAACCAATTAAAAGTGGGAAATATTTTAACACACATTTCCCCAAGGAAAGGATCTAGATGGCAAAAAGCACACAAAAAAGATGCTACATATAATTAGTCACAGGGGGAATGCAAATCAAAGCCACAATGAGATACCATGCTTGTACCAGAGTCCTTTAAAACTATCTGACAGTACCAAGTGTTGACAAGGGCCAGAAGAGCTAAAATGTTCACATATCTTCACGGATAGTGCTAAATAATATATTCTATACCATTACTTTGGGGAAAATGTCTTATAAATTTCAATGTAAACCTACTACACGGTCCTATGATTTCACTCCCAAGGTTTTTCCTAAGAGAGTATATGTTCACGCACAAACTTGCTCACAAGCATTCGTGATCTCCTGGTTCATAATAGGCTAAACCTAGAAGGAACCTAAATCTTCATCAACCAGCGAATGGAGGAACCAAGTGTGTTGTGGCTTCAGGAGGGAATAATTCCCAGCACTACTAAGCAACAGCCTGCTGTATGTAGAACAACATGCGTGAAACTCCAGGCAGGCATGGGGAAGATTGCCAGGTTCAGGGCCAGGGCAAGCTACATAGTAAGCTCCAGGTAGCCTGGGAAACCGTATGAGACCCTGATTAGAAAAGACAAAACAATGGGGCTGGAGAGATGGCTCAGAGGTTAAGAGCACTGACTGCTCCTCCAGCGGTCCTGAGTTCAAATCCTAGCAACCACGTGGTGGCTCACAACCATCTGTAATGAGATCTGGTGCCTTCTTCTGGCCTGCAGGCATACATGGAGGCTGAACACTGTGTATATAATAAATAAATAAATCTAAAAAAAAAAAGACAAAACAAACAAACAAAACATGGTGAGAGCAAACAAGCAGTGTTCTCAGGGACTGGGGGTGGAGGCAGGGTGTTGACTCATCAGGAGCAGGGAACTTCAGGGAGGGATGGAGGAGACTCCTTAAAACAGTGGCGGCAAGCCTACATTTGCCAAAACCCATCCAACGTTTAAACCGATAGATTTTATTTTGCATCATACTTAACAATGAAAAAGAAACAAAGGACAACCTCCCCTCATTGAAGAAAATAAAACAAAGATAAGCGAAAGAGGCCATGCAACAGAAAGCAAAGGCCTCTCGAAGAATCCCTTCTAGGAGGCGTCTCAAATCTCAGTGCCCGCTTTCCCTCCCACGCCCATGCTTAAGCCGATCCCTGGCAGGGAAGGAGGATTAGCCTCTCCGTGTAGAGTGATCAGATATATAAGAGTCAAAACTCACACCCTGGGCTGGGAATGGAGCCAACCACCCTTGACTAGAGATGCGTGGATCTGTTAAGAACACTGAGACCCCATTAGGAAAGAAAGAGGTTTGTTCCTGATATGACTGTAGCTACTGTCACAAGTGAGTCCCACGTTTCGGTTGCTTACCATCATTAAAACTTTTCAGCCCCCGTGTGACAGAACAGTCCCAGCATTCGTGACCGGGGCCAGCTTTCTTCCCTGTGGACTCTCGGGGGGGTCAGCATCTTAGGCCTCTGGTTCCACCTAGTAGACAAGAGAAAAGGGTGTGAAGAAGCCAAAGAACTGTTTCTGAGCTTGACCGTCTTGAAGTTAACGCATACAACTTCTGCTCAACTCTGTGGCAAGAAAAGCCATATGGAACCACATGGCGAGGGGTGGGAACTACGTTCCTAGCAGGAAAGGTGGTTCCCAGGGGACACTGCACGTACTTAATGTCCCAAGTACTGACAAAGCAGCAGCTCCGACTAACGACTTCATCCTTCCTCAGTCATCCCCTAAACCTTTGCCTTATGTATGATCACTGCTTACTTTACACAAGTGTGGCCTGAGGCCCATGGGAGCTAAGTAAGGCTCCAAGACTGGATAGCTTACCCGACTAGCCGAGCTGGGGCATGCTCTCCAGGCATCTGAGGTTCAACATTTTGCTCTCTTAGCCTCTTTTGTTGTTGTTGCTTTGGGGATGGGGAGAGCTTTACCATCTCTCTTCATCACTTGACATCATGGTTCTGCTCATATGAGTGTCAGAGGGAAATCTTTTGGGGATGGACCACACAGACAGGGCCGGGCGTCTGCCTCTCACTCCCTAAGTGTTTTTGCATCAGTTGCTCATCTCCAGAGTAATGTTGACCCTTGTCTGTGCAAAAGAAACAGGCTTTGTACGAGTGTGTCTGCTCAAATAAATCCTATTTCTATTATTTGGCAGGAATAAGTAGTTCCCAGGACTCTCAGGGCAGCCCACATCATCACTGTATATTTCCCTGACTTTTTATGCTAGCATACGGGGAGAAGAGGTATACCTTTTATTTTGGTATGCTTGTGTGTAGAGTGTGAGTGTATGTTTGTGTTTCTTCATGTGGGTATGCGTAGGAGTGTGTATCTAGAGGTTAGATATTGACATCAAGTGTCTTCCTCAGTTATTATCTCTTAAAACATATATATATATATATACACACACACACACACACGTATGTACGAATATGATGTAGGTGGGTCTTCTATCTATCTGTTGCTTTCATTGGTTAATTAATAAAGAAACTGCTTGGCCTGATAGGTCAGAACATAGGCGGGTGGAGTAGACAGAACAGAATTCTGGGAGAAAGAAAGCAGAGTCAGGCAGACGCGATGAAGCTCCAGCCTAAGATGGACGTAGGTTAGAATCTTCCCGGTAAGCCACCACCTCATGGTGCTACACACATTAAGGGAAATGGGTTAACCAAGATGTGAGAATTAGCCAATAAGAGGCTAGAGTTAATGGGTCAGATAGTGCTTAAATGAATACAGTTTGTGTGTTGTTATTTCGGGGCATAAGCTAGCCAGGCGGCCAGGAGTTGGGCGGCAGGAACACAGCCTGCTGCTCTTATTACACAAGTATTTGCATGAGTGGGTGCAGGTGCCCTTAGAATCCAGAAGAGGTGTCAGAGCCTGTGGAGTTGGTGTTATAGGCAGTTGGGAGCTACTCAATGTGGTTGCTGGGGACCAAACCTGGGTCCTCAGCAAATGAATCACAGCATGTGCTTTAAACCACAGAGCCATCTCTCTACCTTAGCTTTTGAAAGAGGGTCTCCCACTGAACCTGGAGCTCACCAGTGTGGCCAAGCCAGCTAGCCATCAAGATCCACAGGTCCGCCATCTCTGCCACCCCCACAGTGAGATTTGGGGTATGTGCTGCACACAACTTTTTCCCCAATCCTCTAAAGTTTTGGTTTTCTCTGTCACCTTTGAAAGTCCTTGACACCATGAGCCTTACAAATGTGTTGATGACTGCAGTGGAAGATTATAGAGAGGTAGGAAGGGTGCAGGACGCTGAGGAGATGGAGGCTCTAGAGGGTTCTTATGATTTATTGAGTTAGTGGAACATTCTACAGCTTCAGTTTTCCTTTAAACAAAGCCACCATGGTCTGGTCTCCCTGCTGCCATTGTTGGTAAACGAGTCGTGGGGGAAGAGAAGGCTCAGAGAGTTTGCATTCCTTTCCAGATCCGTGCTACCTTACGTCAGCATGCTTGTTGTGCTGGGCACTGTTCTATGGCTGTGAAGAGACACCACCACCAAGGCAGCGCTTACAAAAGAAAACATTGAAGTGCGGCTTGCTTACGGTTTCAGAAGATTTACTTACTACAGTGGCAGGGAGCATGGAGGCGTGCAGCGTGCAGGAAGATATGGTGCTGGAGAAGGAGCTGAGAGCTTTACAACCAGATCTGTAGGCAGGGAGAGAGAGAGAGAGAGAGAGAGAGAGAGAGAGAGAGAGAGAGAGAGAGACTGGGCCTGGCTTGGGCTTTTGAAACCTCAAAGCTCATCCCCAGTGACACACATTCTCCAACAAGGCCACGCCTACTCCAATAAAGCCACACCTCCTAGTCCTTCTCAAATAGTGCCACTCCCTGGTGACTAAACACTCAAATATATGAGCCTATGGGGGCCATGCTTACTCACCGCCACACTTAGAGAGGGTGAACATCTTCCTCCAGAAGGGAAAGCCTCACTCATATCGCTCATCTCCTTAATCAGAGCTCGGGAACTTTCCAAGTTCGTTTATTTCGTGCAATTTCCTGCTGGAAATTCAGCCGAGAGGTGGCCAAACCGTCCATCTGAAGTGTTTGCAAAGCACACTGCAGCTTCAGCTGCCTCCCTGATCTGCCTTTGGCTTGCTTTGTGGACTCATTTTAATATTCCACGATTACTTTAATGTGCTGTGTAATTTCAAATAAGTTGCTTAGGTTCTCTGAGCCTCAGTTGGGTAAATTGAGTGGTTTCGGGTGACTTTTTTTCATCCATGTAGCACTCTGGTCTGTCTAAATGATGAAAGCAGAACTCCTAGCTGGACCTGAAGCATCTACTGAGCAGACCTACTGTGCGCTGGGCATGGTGCCAGAAGTGCTGGACACAGTCTCTTCTAGAATCTCAGTGGAGGAGGGGGACAGACAACTTCTAGATGCTCTGACCCTTGAGGAAGGAGAGTTAGTGCCACTGTGAGCTAACCTCAGAAGCAAAGAGTGGGGACCAGGGAGTCAAAGTATGCAAAGGACATTCCCAGGGTCCCTTTCCACAGTAAGGAAGTCACAGCAGAATATACTTCCATAGTACACCCCCTTGGCTCTCGGGCACCCTGCCCGGCTTTCTCTGCCACCTCGTCACTGATTTCCAAGAACATTTCTTAAGGGACAGACACAACCAAATCAGGTCTGGAGCTTTATTGGGCCCTGTGACGAGGGAGGTCTGGGCATCTCCACACTAGCCAGACCTTTCTGGTTCTTTCTGGTGCAGTTAACAGTGTGAAACTGGACTAGCTTGCCACCCATTGGCCTAAGCACTCAGGCCATTCGGTCCCCTCAATCACTGTGTGCTTAGAGAAAGCAAACCTCTCCTAATATTTACTCATTCCTTGCGGATGGATAACTGTCCACGCTCCTAGGTTAGAGGAGACACAGCCACTGCCGGCTGCTCCTGGAAACGATGCTCTTTGTCCAGAACTTGGTAGCCCTTCGTGGGTCCCAGTGCCCTCCTCAGCACCCAGGCTTCATCTCGCCGCAGCCCTTCCCAGCCAAGCGGAGCTCATTGAGATGATTACCTCATTGCTTGTCGTCTGCAAGTTGGGAGTTCTGATTTAAAATGTCTTTTGAAGGGCAGGAGCTGCGGACTGAATTTTACAATGAGGAGCAGAGCAAAAAACAGTGTGTACACAAGAAAACTGGAGTAAAATGAGGGAGAGGGGAAGGAAAGGTGGGGAGGCAAGGAGGACCCAGAAGGGAGGAGCCTCAGGGGTCCCATCTGTGGGGTAGTGGGGAGTCACAGCTCTCACCATAAGCATTCTGCGTACTGTGGAAAGGAAAACGCCAACAGACACATAATTACAGAGTCCAGGGGGTGAATAGAAGCCAGGTCCTAGCCGAAGAACAGCAGAGACGCGGAGATGAGAATACAGTTTCTGCATTGTTGCAGGCAGAGAGGCAGCTGCCTGGCGTGACAGAGGGCACCTGTAAACCTGTCCTGTGCACAACACAATGACAAAGTGCTCAGGGCTCTTTCTTAGGACATCCTTCAATAAGGGCTGATGGCGTCGTGACAAAGAGCAATCTGCAAAGCAAAGACAACTTTATGGGGGTGCCGATGTGATGTATCCGAGTCTTAAGCTCACACTGACAGTCTCTTTAATTCATAACTCAGGGGACGATCTTAGGGATTCTACAATGTACAGGCTGCATTTTCTTCAAGTAATCTTCCATAAATATTGCTTTTCTCGGCTGAGCTTTTTTAAAAAAATAACATTGAGAGACAGTAAGTTTGAAATCACCTTCTGGACGTTGGCTGTTCTTCAGTTGTGGGTTAGCCATAAACTCATTTGTTCTGCCAATCAATCTTCCCAGCCGGAGCAAACCTGACATCACCTGGTGAAGGACAGACATCTGGCTATGGCTCAGAAGTTGACCTCCGGTGTTCCAGTGGGTAGAATATCCCAGAAGGTCACAGCGTTCTACCTCAGACTTCATGAACTCTGTGCAAGAAGGTATGGATGTGACCACTGTTGGTATGAGAAATCATTCCCTAAATAACCATGAAATCACTGCTAGCAAAATACCCACTCCTGTAGACCCTCCAAGGCAGACAAAGCAGCAAAGTGTGCCCTGAAAGGCAGGGACTGGCTGACCTGAGAGGGAGGATGAATTACAAGATGATGAGGGCCATGGAGATGGCCCAGGAGGTAGAGGCTCTTGCACTCAAACCTGAAAACCAGAGTACCATCCTTAGGACCCATATGATGGACCAGACTGCTCCTACAAGCTGTCCTCTGGCTTCCATATGCACCGTGATCAGTAGGTACACGGGTGTACGCGCGCGCACATACACACACACACTCACAAGCACATGCTAATCATACATTGCATTTTTAAAAAGGAGAACTAGAGAGAAATGATTTGGTTGCTAAGAGTGAGTAGTACTACTTTTGCATAGAACCCGAGTTTGGTTCCTAGCTCACGTCAGGCAGTTCACAACTTCCTGTAACTCCAGCTCAAGAAGATTTGACACCTCCAGACTCCATGGGCGCTAATGCTCACATGGACACTACCCCTCCAACTCCATATACATAATTAAAACAAAAAAAAAAAAACCTTTTTTCTTTTCAGAGATGCATACTGAAAATGTGGCTTGGGTCTCCAATAGTAATTGATGGGTTATCTTCTGTAGACATCAGGTAGGTGGCAAAAAGAGTGGACCTCTGCTTTCCCAGTTAAACAGTGGCATCTACAGATGAGCGTCTATAGATGTAACTAAAGCTGCAGGATGCATGCAGCTCAGTCCTTGCTTTTGTTAGGGGAAAGAATGTATAATAAGAGCCAAGACTGAACTTTTAGAGACAGCTGGGCTCAGATGAACTGCCCATTTTAAGGATAGGACATCCTTCAAGTGAGCTGGTCTGTGACTGCTCCTCGTAAGGTGGCAAACCGTTTAATGGATCCCTTCCCCGGAAGGCACTTAGCGTTAGGATGAATGTGTTTTACAGACGAAGGGCTGCCACCCAAAAGGGTAGCTCCGAGGAGCTTTGAGCTAACTCTGGCCTTTACAAACTAGGCAGGTTCTCTAGGAATTTTCTACCAGAGACTCTGTGGAATACCCCAAACGAACACAAAACTTCGAAACAGTCTGAAGACAGCTTACGAAGAGAGCCACACTGTCTTCTCCAACCCTTCAAGGGGGACCCATTTCCATATAAGGTGATTTCTCTGTGGAAGAAGGTTGCCAGGCTCAGCACACACAAACACGGGACACTGAGCTGCACTGGAGTTTCTGATAAGCAAGGAATGACTTTTTAGTCTAAGTGCGCTTTGTATACTATTTTGGTATACTCCTATTAAAAAGTTATAATTTAGTTACTTGAAAATCAGATTTTAGTGGGTATCCTGTGTTTTAGTCGATGACCCTACAATCGATGTAGTCAAGTTTGTAAATAGCGTCATAAAGGCTTAGTGCTTGGGGCTGAGGTTCCACGTAGACCCCTGAGTATAGATGGGGGGAGAAGGTCAGTGGGAACCAGTGAAGGAAAGGGAAGAGCACACTCTGTTCTCCCCAGCCCTGTACCTTTTAATGCTTATGTGCGCAACCAGGGTAAATAAAGTCTGTCTGTAGAGATGAGAGAATTCTCTCCCTGGCTTCAGCTGGATGTGAGGGCAAGAGGTGGGCCAGCAGGGGTAGCCTCGGGTACAATCCAGCTGTTCCTTCCTCTCCCCCTCTATGTTTCCTTCTGCCTTTCCCTTCTTCCCTCTCTTCCTCCCTCTTTCCCATCCCCACTTTTCCATTGCTGGAGAATGAACTCATGGACAAGTGTCCTATCTCTGAGCATGTCTCCAACCCTTAGGTTTCTCTTAGATTAGTAATCCCTTCATTGCAACAGGGAAGTTATCTCCAGACACAGAAGTAAGTGTACAATGAAAACAGCTAGTGGCCTAAAGCATTGTGATAGAACACATCTCTTTCCCTAAGACCCACTGCCATGGATGTGGTCCATTTGGCTATAGACCAGGCATGGGCTTTGGGCCGTAACAAGGTAAATTTACCACGTCTGATTGCATCTTGAGAATTAGCAAACTCATTTATTCCAAGCCTTTTAACATTTCCTTCTGAAATTTAAATGATGCAGTGTTTTGTTTGGTTTGCCAGACTTCAATAGGCAAATCTGTTTGAGAGGAAGGAATGTGAAGACTTTTGTGGCCATTCAAGGCCCACAGCTGCAGGCTGATATTTCTTATCAAGACCTAATAAAGGGTGGTTGGTGCCCTTGAGGGTCACTGTCTCACAGCACAAGCCAAGCTGGGATCCATCCTCCCTGGGGGTGGGGGAGGGTTAATTAGTATTACTAGAAAGGAGTCTTGTTGCTTCAGGCAAGCCTGAACACCAACGGAACAGAACCACTGGCTGGGGCAAGAGGTTTACCTGCGAAGAAAGTTACTCAGTCTGGCAAATAAACGCCTGTCATAATGGAAGCATCATCAGATCCCACAGAGATGAATGGAGCTACTGTGGGCCTCTGCGGCAGGTGCTGAGCTTCCTAGCTGGAAACATTGTATCTGTGGGTAGTCAGCACAAAGGGTGGTAATAGGATCAAGTGTCTGGTGTTATTAATTTGTGCTGCTTTTCTGCTACTCAATGGCTCATCCGTGGATTCTCATGCCACAGTTGACTGGCTGCCAATCAGTCCTTCAGGTGACAGCCACCCACTTCGTCTCCTTCGCACTTGCCTTCCCTGGCCAATCTCATTTATTCCTACCAGTTCAGTCGTTTGCCACAGTTATTACCGCGATTATAAAGTGCACACTAGTTTAATAACACGTGGGGGCTGGGATGGGAGGAGAGCCCCCCCCCCCATGGCATAGGTGTACACTTATTGTCAAGCCCCTCCATGTACCTCACATCTAGTGAGCTCTTGGTCAGCGGGGTTCACTGCACAGTCATCCTTTCGTGAAGTCCCTAAGTCTTCTTCAGCCCTGACCACTCCCTCTAGGTGTGTCCTGACTGGACTTTCACCTGCTGACACACCGCTAAGTCCCGGGCTCACTATAAACACCCGGGGGCAGGAACTGACTCACAGCTGCCGTCCTGGGGTCTAGCTCACTGACTGCACTCGGAGGACTTTCCAAGGGGCAGATTCTGTTTGTTTCTTAAACAAAGAGCACGGGACTCCTCTCCCGCAGTGTGGGGGTGCACGATGACAATGCCCCAGCCTCTTAGGTCCCCGCGTTATTAGAGGGGGAAGCGGGATGTATAGTGTACTGAACTGACTCTAAGCAAGCGCCAAAATGTGCGGCCCAAGACGTTAAGCACTCTGGGAGGTAAGAGAGCAGGAAGATTGATGAGCTGAAATCTGAGCTTCTGGGGAGCCAGGCCCTACGTTTCTCTATAGTTCCAGCAGATTTCATAACTTAACATTAAGCTTGTGTTCAGTATTGGAAGAATGGAGAGAAACAAAAGAAAATGAAACTTCCCTCAGAAATTCCGGGAAAAGGTTGGGGTGCTGAGGGAAAAGGAACGACAGGTAGGGGTGCGGGTGGGGGAGCCCTGGGAAAGGCTTGGTGGCAAGATTGAAATTTATAAAAAAGTATCCAGGTAAAATACACTTAACGCTTTAAAGTTACCATTTTAACTCTGTGGCAGTAAGCAAATTCACATTGTTGAACCATCAGGAATTTATTTTTTTTTAGGGTCTCATGAAGCCCATGCTGGTCTTGAGCTCTGTTTGAAGCCAAGAATGACCTTGGACGGATCCTACCTCTACCTCCAAAGTGCAGTGGAGGCCACCATGCCTGGCTCGAAATAATAAATTTTTATGAGTCTCTTTTGGAAGGCTTCACACCTGGCTAGTCACATGTCAGTTAGCAGAAATGAGAAACACTTGTGGAAACCAGAACATGAGGGCTGTTCTGCACCGAAGAGGGCAGTTGGCCCCAGGGACATCTGTGATTTGTTTTGTATGTATTAATGAGAGGCCAGGGCCTGAAGGGGTGGGGAGAGGGGTCTCACTGGATACCAGAGAGCCTTTTTGAGTGTCTGAATCATCCTTGTGGAGTTTTAAACAAGGAACACTGATTTTTTCCCCCAGCACTGTGGAGTCTTTTGTATTCAAATCCAAAGCACAAAACTCTATTGTGGGAGGAAAAAGAGTCTTTAATAGAAACCCAGACGTGTCCACTTAAAGCAATGACTATAGTCTCACGTGGCAGACATACCATTTGAAGCGCTACAGCTAATAATAGGATGGTGTGGGTTTTCTTTTCGTTTTTTTATGGGTACCTTCGTTGGAAGTTGTTCTAATTAGTACCACAGGGACCCTGGAGAGGGAGGCGGGCCAGGAGGAAGGCAGGCCCACCCAACTACAGGGTGGTGGACAGTCAGGCCAGAGCCATGCTGGCTGAGAGTTTCTGGCCAACCCTCCTCAGCACATCAGGGCTCTGAACCATGAGGGGGTGGGAATTCACTGCCTTTGAAGCCCTTTCAATCCTATCTGAGTAATTATTTTTAGCAAGGGCTAAGCAGGTGGCGGGTGGCAATGCTTAGCTGGGGACCAGAGGGTGTACACACGTGTGGGTTGCTGGCTGCGAGACACTCGTGGGGATTCCACAGCGAAGGAATGCCGGACGTCCCGGGATAGGGCCCAAGCGATGAGATTTCCAGACACTTCTTCCAGGCCAACTTTTAAAGGTCGGAGGAAAGTTTCTCGAGGGGTGGGGACCCGATGGGAAGGTTGGGGTGGGCTCGGGCGTCTCCTCCCCTTTAAGCGGGTGGCCCCGGCCACCTCCTCCGTTACCTGGAGCGGGGAGGGGCTTGGGAAAGTTTGTGTTTGTTGCTGGCACAGCGCCGGGTGGGAGGCGCGGGCGGGCGGACGCCACGGCTCTTCCTTTTTGCTTTCGGGAGGCGGTCGGGGCTGTGCCCTGGGATCGGCGGGGCCGGCTCCGGGGCCCGGCGACTGGCGGAGGGCGGGAGGGGAGGAGGCGGAGGGCCGCGCCGAGCCAGGTGCGCACGTCCGCGCCGGCGCTGGGCTCGCTCGGCCGGCAGGAAGAGCGGAGCAGGCGCGCGGCCCGGCGGAGCCGCCGACTCTGGAGCAGCCGGAGCTGGAGGAGGAGGAGGAGGAGCGGCGGCGGGGAAGGAGGAGGAGGTGGAGAGTCGCTCCCGCCGGCCGAGCATGGGGCGCCCGGCGCCGAGGCCGCTGCTGCTGGCGCTCCTGTCGCTGGGTGAGTGCGCGTGGGGGTCGGCGGGGCGCGGGGTCCTGGGTGGGGGGCGGGCGCGGCTGCAGCATGGGGCCTGGGGCACTCGGGGTGCCTGGGGCGGCTCCCCGGAGACCCAGCTCCAGAGCGCGGGGCCGCCGGCCGGGTGGGGAACGGTGTGCAGCCGCCCGGAGCCCGGTGCACATCCCCCTGGGCCCGCGCGCGGGGTACCCGGAGCCGCCCGGCCTGGCGGAGCCGGGTCCTCACGTGTGCCGGGGGAGTGGCCCATGGCCGGTTCCCCGACAGCGCTCTCTACCTGTTGGCCGCCGGGAACCGGGCTCACCTTGAACTCCCGGCCCCGGAAGGTGCGGGCGGCCCCGGCCCGCGTGCACGGCTGGGCGGAAATATGAGCTTTTGCTGTGCCCCGCCATAGCCGCGGCCGGTCCGGATCGCTCTGCACTCGTTAGCCCACGCTGAGTTGCTTTTCTAGGAGAGCAAGAGAATCCAACTTCCTTCCACGAAGGTCACTGGGTGACCCAGAGCGTTACAATGGCAATCGTGTACCATCCCCGTCATTTTAGTTGTTGGCTAGATCTGCCTCAGTGTTTCCTTCCAGCTTTTCCTGAAGCTGGCTAAGCTCGGATTTATACACAAAGACCCGAGAGCTCTGCTTCCCCAACTTTTCTACCTGTTACTTCCCTCGTTACTGCCCCTTTCTCTTCTACCCTCCGGAAACCCTTAGTGCCTTTCTGTGGTTTGGCCCAGTGTCCCTACCCCCACCCTAGGAATCTTTCCTGGGCTTCCCCCCTCTCCATTTTCCATTCACTCCGTACACAGACACCATCTTCACGTAGATACACACGGGGTGATCTTAACCAGCCACGAGATGTATTTATTTAGCTCCTGCCATGGTACAAGAAGGCAGATCCCCAAGTGCGGTTATGTGTTTCGATCCCTGTGATCAGGATCAGTGTCATTTAGGACAAACAGAATCCCAGACTGGGCCCTAGGTTTCCTTCCAAGCCCCTGCAGAAGACAGAGCTCAGTCTTTTGCAGGGCACGTGCTGTGTGTTGTCTATCCCAGCCCAGGCCTCAGCTGCGTGTAGGCTAAATCACTGCACTTCTGGTGGCCCGAGGGTCCCAGCGGAGGCCTCCCTCTACCACTCCCTTCCTGCTGGCATTGGGACTTCACTGTGCCAGCCCCCATGAGTTCTGGCTGTCTGCAAACTAGCCTTTCCTAGTTGCTAGTGTGATACTTTCCCTCCGAGGGGTTTTCTGGAAATGACTCGCTCCAAGAACTCATCTAGCCACAATTCTTCAGCCACAGCCCATGTGCAGAAAACATCCCATGGCCCTCTGTGGTTTCTGATCCAAACTCTTTTAATTTTCCCCTGCCAGGCGCCTGCCGTTGTAAGTTAGTTGTAAGTTAGTTGCACATTGCTGGGGCTTTATGGGAAGTTGTGTGTGTGGTGCACATTGCTGGGGACGGACCACACCATTTAATTGGCTTATGTGTCTGGGTCAAGCAGGGCCATGGCCTATGGTTGCACAGATTGCACAGGGCACCCCTCCCATCTGCTACTCACTTTTGCTGTTTATGTGAATGACTTTCCCTAGAGTGGTCAGTTTGCAGTTTGTGTATGAACCAGTTGAGAGGGTAGCATGAAGTAGAAGTTTAAAAAAGAATGCCTTTGAGTGCGCCGGGGTTGTAGTTCTGTGGAAGTGCCTGTGTAGCTTTGCCAGGCTCAGGATCCGGCCCCTCTTTCCAAACAAACAAACGAACAAACAAACAAACCACAACCAACAACACACACACACACACACAAAGCACAGCTTAGGGAAATAGTGGTGGTATACTCATGTGCCCAACCTTCATGAGCCCTAAGGAATTTTGGGAGTCACTGGCCAATGCAGATTCACCAACAATTCTCTGAACCATTGATGTGCTGCTGCTGGCAAACTCTGCCCCTTGACACCCACCCCCACCCCCCACCCCCCCCTCCCCGGGTGCAGCTGCAGTCTGACCCATTATTCCCCAGACACACTGAATCCGGAAATGGAGCGTGTTGATAAGGAAGATCATCTTCCCTCAGGTCCTGCTGCCAGGATGGAATCTTGATGTCAATGCTCTCTGTCACTGCTCCTCGCCTGGTGAATCTCTGTTCTGTGACCTCCACCTGTTCCCTGGCCCTTTGTTTTGTAACTTTGGCCAAGCACAGGTTCAAGCTGTGTCCACCTTCTGAGGGAGCCCCACACCCCACTCATCCACATCTCCTGCTTTTCCCATCTCAGCCAAGGCCCTGGAGATTGTCCACCAAGACAACTTCTGACCCTCATGTTGATATTTTCCTCCAGCTCCCTTCTAGGGTCACCATTTTTCTGATGGATGATTTTGGGGCTCCCACCTGTGTGCGTTGAGTTCTTTTGATTTCCCTACTAGGAAATGCCTCTGTGTTAGCTCCCTGCTCTCTCTGTTTTAGCTATTTCGTTCTAAGTGCCTGTTTACTAATATTCATGGAATCTGTTGAGCCTTCTGGCTCTCCTGCCCCCCACCTCTTCCCTGTGTATCTCCGTTTGCCCCTGAAGCTCACATCCCCCTTAAAGCCTCCTCTCTAAGCCCACTGACCAGGGTCAGGCCAGAACCACTCAGTCTCTCCTCCTTGCCTGTGTCTGTCCTTCATCCCTTTATTCAATATTCTTAAGTGCCTATTCTGTGACAGTGTGTTGAGTACTGGGAGTTCCCCGCAAATGACCAGGGTATAGCACCTCATGGAGTGTTTGACTTGGCTGGGAAGACAGGCGTTAAAAACAATGCAACCCCTGACCCCAGCCAAGCCCTGGGGAGGAGCAGCGAGGAGGGGGACTCATTTTGGCTTGGGTTGGGTTGCTCTTGCTGAAGAAGTGACGTTTGAGCTGAGCCTTGAGGGTAATTAGAATTTTGAAAGAAAGGATAGAAGAGCATCTTCTGGGGGAAAGCATAAAGGTGCGGGTGAGCGAAGTGCGTGGCTCCTTCCGAAATGGCGCCAGAGTTCCACGTGAAGAGATGATGGGTGGGTGGGCTGACTTTGGAGGAGGCGCTGTTGACTCTCTGTGTAACTTGGTCCACTCCTGTTCTTGAATTGTTGGCTCCCTGGGGGTGGCCTGGCAGCCTGTGTTTCACATAGTGGCTCCTGATCACGACACTGAATGTCAGGTCTCTTCCTGGGTCTTACACTCCCACCTGATTATCCCCCAACAGCAGGGATCCCATTGGTCTTGCTCTCTTTCTATCCTCTTCATAATAGGCCTTATATCATCTATATATGGGTGTGTCCTTTCCGTTGTGCGGAAAGTAAGTCGCCACAAAAAGTTTGCTGGGTGAGATTAACACGGCAGGAGGAGGCTGAGCCCTTAACTGGTGTGTAGCATGAGACCTAGAGATTGTGGAAAGTGATTAATATATTCTCTCCACCTGAAAAAAATGCAAATCCACTGAAATAGCTTTTAAGTGACAAAAGCATCACTTCCATATTTTCAAATTCAATTGCTGAAAAAGAGTATTATGCTAATTAGGCAGGTTAAACTGCCTTAGCACATACTTCTAGCACAGTGGTTCAAACAATAGGAACTTTTTTCTTCTTTTTTTTTTTTCTTCTTTTTTCTTTTCCTGTATCACTGGCCAGGGAGTGCTTCCGAGGGAAAGCTTGCTTGGGTGGGCCCTTGTTTCCCTGAAGCTCATCTGGTCCCAGGTTGGTGACCCCGTCAGCTCCTGATTTTTAAGATTACTTACTTTTCATGCTTGCTGTTTCAGCCCCTCAAAGGACAGACGCAGCTTGGGTATTATAACGGATACTTCCTAGGCCAAGCTTGGAAGTGACGTCGTTTCTGTGCATATTCCGCCGGAGACAGTTTGGTTCCATGTCACACTAGCTGCAAGGGAAGCTGAAAAACACAGAGGAACCTGGCAGCCATCTGCCAGCTACTGTAGAAAACGGAAGGATGGATTTGGGATTTGGAAGGGCACCAAGCAGCCTTTGTCAATTATAGAGGATGCGTGGTAGAAGATAAATCAAGTCCATTTTTGGTGGTACTTGAGAATGAAGCCAGGGCCTGTATATTCCGTTACTTAAGAGCCTTATCCCCAGCCGTGTTCTTTTCTGGTGGCTTCTATGAGGACTTTGCAACCTGAGAGGCATAGAGCACCAGTAGCTAGCTATCCCTCTCGGATACATCCTGCCAGTCCTCAGAGCTTGGGAAAGGCTCAGTTATTGTCATCCTATAGATGAGGAACTAAGTGCCCGGGATAGTGAAGTGGCATGTTCAAATCATGGCCAGACTCCATCCTGTCTGTGCTAAGGATCAGCTGACGGTGGTTCCCCATGCTCATATACTGCAGATTAATTCAGATGAAGAAAAGATGATCATGGCTAGAAAAACAAAGCTGTAATTAAAAATAGGAACTGGGGTGTGCAGGGCCCAGGTGCAACCCAGAAGGGAGTGGTGGTGTCGGCACGCACCTCTCAGATATGACCGTCTGCAGCCCTTGCAGGTTCGCATGCCTGCTCAGAGGAATGGGGCTGAAATGAAGCTTGCTGCTCCACAGGGCCCTGGATAAGAAGGAAGGCTCGCAGGAGAAACACGCGTGAATCCCTCTAGCTTAACAGCCTTTGAAGTGCTGTGGTCTTCAGAGATTCCTTGGCACTTATTTCAGCCTTGTTAACAGAATTCCTGTATCTGCCAAGCTGATTAATGCCTGCCCTGGCTATAATTATTCTTATTAGCCTGCTGGGTAGGAGCTCTAGCTGCCGGTGATATTCCTTACAAGGCAGTTGGGCTAGGCGGCTTTTAGATGGCTATTTGGTTTTAGTGATGAGCTGCTGAGCTGATTTCTCTCCCTATAGCTGAATCTATACTTACATATTGGCGCTGCGTCTGGCAGTGAATAAAGTGTGGGCTTGTCTGTCGGAGTGTGTCTGCGTCTCACTTTATCAAATGAAGTTGGTGGAAGCTGTCAGGACCAGTTCATAGCTGTTGGCTTTAATTGCATTGGTTTCTTTGAGGCAGGGCTGCTAGGCCATTTGACTCTGCATTGGGAAAATAACTCGAACTGGCAAAAAAAAAAATTCTAAATAATTTATCTTCTGGAAAAGGCGAAGTGCTGGAGTTGGCATAGTCTTTTTTTTTTTAATTTTTGGGTTTTTTTTTTGTTTTTTTTTTTGGACTAACCCCCACCAATGCATACATATAGCACTTGTAGTCTTTGGGAAGCAGCAGCCTCAGACCCAGCGCCAAATGCTATTGCATACCGGCAGTGCAATCTCCAGGAGACAAAAGGACAATGGAAGTGTGTGTTTTGTTCTTTGAATGCTGATTTCTCTCAGTGCTCCCTGAGTGTTTGTGCTGATTATGGAGTCGCTAAGTGGCATGATTCAAGTTTAAGCGTGACATTCTGATGTTCTACCTGCAGTCTGTTTTACACCTCTGTAAGCAGCTGGAACGTGGTAGCGTTGGCATCACTTGGAAGGTTTCAGGGGATCGAGGGACCATGTATTATTGGATGCTGCTCTGTTTTGGGTGAGTCTGGTTGAGAGCACTGAGGAGCAGAGTCACTTGCGTGCCCACAGGTTCCAGGTTCGTTGCCGAATGCGTGCTGCCATGGAATCTAAATGACACAGAGGTACTTCACAGACAGATGGGTTACATCTCAGGCCTTAAAAGCGAGCACGAGCCAAGAATATCTTGGGAATGGTTCTTTCTTGTTCTTGCTTAAAGCTAGAATAGGCCAGCACTTCACAGCCTGTGTACTGGGGTGAGGGATCCCTGTCAGTTTCTTGTGGGTTGTAGGTGTAGGTGTATCTGTATTCTTGTGTTTGGCCCTGGGGCCCCGGGAGCCCAAGATCAGAGGCCATCTCTAAGCCCTTGAGCCTTGTAGATGCTATCATTGCTGAGTGGAGTGAGGAAGGCTTGTGGATATAGCTTTTCCTTAGGGAACTTCATTCAGTACTCCCGCCCCTACAGCAGAGTGAGCTCTTTGAAGATGGAAATGGAGTCAAATTTGATGGTGTCTGCTGCTAATCCCAGCTTTGTAGAGGCAGAAGCAGGAGGTTCAAGGATAGCCTGGGCTATACAGGGAGACTGGTGTTGGAGGAGAAGCAGGAGAAGAAAGCTGGAAGGGAAGGAAGAAGCTAAGCAGCTTAGTGGCAGACCCTGAGCCAGGGTCAGGTACACAGCTTGTCATCTTGAGTGTTGGGGACTCTGAAGTGACCAGAGCAGAGCAGAGCAGATTCAGGTTTCCCCTACATGGTGGCAAAAGTATACTAGATGTGGGGTTAGGACCTTCACAGAAAGTGGGTCCAAGAGTTGCTTGACAGCAGATCGGAAGGGAAAGTTCTAGAAATAGTCATGGGGGTTGGGAAAAGAGCCATGAGAGCACCCTATTGGAAAAGAAGCTGAGATGAGTGGGAACTTGCTAAAGAGGGAGTGGGGGCGGAAAGTGCTTCTGCAAACCAGAAGGATGAAGAGAGAAAAGTGTGGGCCTGGCGTGGAGGTTCTTGGGTTGGGACTCTGAAGTCTGACTGCATAGTCGAGGTGGGTTTGAAAACGAATGCTGAGGAGTGGTGGGTAAGGGAGACTATTCTAGACACAGGCTGTCCCCTGTCCTTTCAAGGAGACCGCTGTGGGGGTGGCCCCTGTTCAACATGATCCAGGGACACCAGAAACCAGCAGGAGAGAGGGCAGTAAGCACGGCTGTCTTAGGTGGGCGGACTCCAGAGAACAGGGACAGAGAAGCTGGAGCCCAAGGCAAAGCTCTAGCTTTGCATGGTCCACGAAGAGCTGGGGAGGTCCAGGCAGGATTTGTGTGGTCCCAGCAGTTCTTTGTCCCCCACAGTCCCCAGACACTAGGGGAGAAATGTTCCGGGTGTCTTTTTCTTCTCTGCATGTCTAAAGTTTTTGGGTGTTATCAAATGTCTGAACCAGTAGAATTAACTTATTCCCTGATGTCTGTTTTTATGTCATGTGTATGCGCGTGTGCATGTGTGCGTTAGGTTTTCTGGCCCCAAAGCCCCAGGGACCCCCCCCCCTGTCTTCACCGCTCCAGAGCTGGCATTACAGCTGTGTATCACACCTGGCCTTTTCCATGAGTGCTAGGAATCAAACTCAGGTCTTCATGGTTGCATAGCAGGTACTCAGCTTACAGAGCCATCTTATAGCTCCCTTGGGTGAGTTTTGGAAAGATTATTTAAAAAGAAGAAAGTGTTATTGGTGCCGGGTATCAAACCCAAGGCTTTGTGTTTGCTCCACCACTGAGCCATATGCTCAGCCCATGTGTGCATTGTGGAACCCTTCTCTTTTCTGTCCGTATTCTTGAAGAAGGCATCAGTGATTTGTTACAAATGATTACATGTATGATACTGTTTCTGTACCCGGTACCACCTTTCCCATCCCACTCCAATTCCCAGCTGAAAATAACTTACACAGAGAAAAAATATTGGGTTTAAGTTTTGGAACCAACCCTCCTTTGAACCCTGCCTCCTGCACTATAGACCATAGGCAAGTTTCTTTACTACTTTGAACCTCACTTTCCACCTTAGGGAAATGGGAAGAATTCCTCTCTTGTAGGATTATCATCAGTATAAAAATTAGCTTTAAAACGCAAGCATCCCAGTTGATACATACATGTTCCTAGTGCTGTCTGGGACTGCAGTAGCTCCTGGGGGAGGCGGTGACTCTCCAGATCCAGGCTGATAAGCTGGATCTGAATCTGCACTTTCCATACTCCTAGGAGACTCAAGTGCACACTGATGAGTGGGAAGTCCTAGTGTGTAAGGGTGTTAGCATGCAGAACATACAGCAGCCTGGCTTCTCAGCGAGCACTGAGGCAAAGGTCATGGCAGTGATAGGAGTGCGTTAGCGCTGGGCTTTGCGGATGTGGGAGGCATCAGCAACGGAGGATGGGGATAGTGTGGGCATGCAGTGGAAGCTGCTAGCTTGGTTTTGTGTTTAATCCACTAAATTTGGCACGTAGGAGGGATGACATCATGTCTTTCTTTCCATGGAATGAGGTTAGAAGGATGGGAGACCAAGGACTCGAGGGAGCCGCTGAGAACATCACAGAGAAGGTTGGCCAAGGAGATCAAATAGAACAGTCAGGTGAAAGAGACTTCAAGGCTTGGTGACTCGGCAGGGAATCTGAGGGTCCAGAATCTAAACTCTCCATCACAGAAGTCTGTGGTCCAGAATCCAGACTCTCTATCACAGAAGTCTGTGGTCCAGAATCTAGACTCTCCATCACAGAAGTCTGTGGTCCAGAATCTAGACTCTCCATCATGGAAGTCTGTGGTCCAGAATCTAGACCCTCCATCATAGAAGTCTGTGGTCCAGAATCTAGACTCTCCATCATAGAAGTCTGTGGTCCAGGATCTAGACTCTCTATCATAGAAGTCTGTGGTCCAGAATCTAGACTCTCCATCATAGAAGTCTGTGGGGCGATAGATGGAGCAGCCAGTTATCAAGTAAGCATTTTATCAGACTTTCTGCTGTTTTGGTCAGCTTAGCTCTAATATCAGAGTAGGGTGGCCCTCGGGCATGTAGGCAAGAGCCAGACAACTTTCTAGAAGTCTCAGTTCCAGGTATGGTAGGGACAGTGGTGAAAACTGGTGACTGTGATAAGTTGGGGCTGGGGAGCAACCAGTATAAGAATTCTTTAGGAAATCCCTTGTCTCCTTCTCTATAGTGTTCAGCGTCTACCAGGCATTACACGCTCCATGTATTGACTTGTTAACCGCACCAGATTGGTCCTGTTACTAACCCCACCCGATAGGTAAGGGAACTGAGACACAGTGAAATAAAATGCTTAGGGTCACACAGTCAGTGCCAAAACAAACTCACACATCCTTCAAATGGATCTCTGCACGTAGGAAGTTGATACAAGTCGTTAACATGGGCTAACCATCGTCTCACTGTCTTCTAAAGACCCAAGGCTTAGATCCTGCCTCCATTCCTTCTCCTCACTAGTTTCTTGACCCTGAACAAATTGCTTAGTAGCTCTTAGCCCCGGTAAAAGGGATTAGTGTAGCTGGTCCTGAAGGGCTCCCCTTCTATCCCCAGCCTTGGTTGAGCATTCTGACTCCTGCTGTTGGCCATATGGGCCTCTTGGTTGCCCCTGGCACTGCTGGCCCATTGCCATCTTCCCCAGCACTGCTCGAGACTGCAGCCCATGCCTGGGTGTTGTTTCTCACTTGCCTGGCCTGGTCACTGGGTGGTGCCATCAAGGGCTCTGGATATTGTCCACAGTTCTGTCTGTGTAGCTGCAACTGCTCCTTATCGCAACCTATTTCCTGTGCTATTAAATGGGATCTCCTTTTAGGTTCTCTAGGGTTCTGGGGGTCCTCATTCCTAGGTTACCTGGGCTTCCAGACAACAACACAGAAATGATAATACCCATATAACATTTGAAAGTGGCTAGCTGTTAATTATATTACCACCTTTTTTTTGTTGATGGTGTAAGTTTTGATTGAGGATATAGGTTGGGATTATGTGATTAAGTTCCAACCGTCCAAATGTAACTTGTGTTTTCTTCTACCTTTATCCTGTGGGTCTCCTACAGGGCCTGATTGATGGCTCTGCCCTACAGGAATGTGCTTGCCTTGTGCAGAATTACCCAGCTGGTGCCCTCTCCTTGTTTATCTCCCTCTCCTCTCTCTCCTTTCCTGCTCTCTGCTTCCCTCCTCCCTCTTGCCCATGCTGGCTTCAAATGCATGGTGTCCCTCCTTCAACCTCTTATGGCTCACGAGCATGTGTCACCATGTCCAGCACAGCAAGGAAGGATGCAGGTATTTGGGTGTGTCTCAACACTGATACTGTTCTGCATTTGATGCCCATCCTGGAGGGGTAGGAGAGTTCAGATTCCGACATCCCCTTCCCCCATATGATCCCTAACTGGCTTAATGTACCTTGATGTTTCTGGGGGTTTTCCTTCTCCTTTGGTGTCTGTAAAGGGAAAGTTCAAGATTATTGCTGGGTGCCATCCCACTGAGGAATGCATCCTAGAAAGCTTTCATACTGATAGCATCCTGTGCCTCTGGCCTATCACTTGACTTGATGCATCTTGGCTGATGCCCAGTCCTCCCTGGCTGCTTCGAGGTACAAGTAAGTCCAGCAATGCTATCTCCCTTGTCTTGTGTGCTGATATTGACTAAGAGAGACCCCTTTAGGGGGTGAATTCTGTACGCTAATAGCTTGCTACTTTGCCCTACTCTAGAGGTGTTGGGGTCAACTCTGTTTTCTAAATACATTGTCTCCCAGGATGACCAGAGGCAACGCTGAACTTGGTGTTGATCCAGGGTGTTGCCTCTTAGCTTGTATGCAATGAGGAGCTACCAAAAAAAAAAAAAAAGGCACTTGGCACAGCTATTCATTTTTCCATTTTCTGAAAGCTGGCACATCCAAATGTTTTTTATTTATTAGAAGACATTACAGTCTGTCATCCTTGATTGAGAAATCCATACAGTAAATCCAAGTTAAGATGATGATGCCTGACCCAGGGCTGGGTACAAGGCGGACACTTTGTCATATTAGTCAGTGGGCACGGCTGTGGCTCTAGAAGGAACAAATGATTTGTGCCTGACTGTTAGTCTCCTGCAACCCAAGGCGTCCCTGCTTTCCCTTCAGCAGTGCCGGGGAATATTTACCATGTTCCTGACACATTACAAAGGAATTAAATGCAGTCCCAAGAAGAAATGGAGCCAGTCGTAACTGAACAGGGATGATCCCAGGTGCTTTCAAGGGTATGAGTGAATCAGTTATTAGAGGGCTGTGCCCGTAGTTAAAGCGGCATAGCCGGGGCTGGGAGCTGTTACGGAACAGTGTCGCAGAGCAGGTGGTCCAGAGGTAGAAAAATGACCACGGGGAGGAGATGAATGTGTCCAGCTTGGCATCCCATTTAGGGATTAGCTGACTTAAGCCGAGAAAGTAAGAGACCTCGGGGCTGTGGATATTAAATTCTGAAAAGGGGAGTGGGTGGCGAGGATGACTGTGTGCAAAGTCACCCTGAAAGGTGTTGGCAGCATCGCCAGCGCCCATAGAGCATCCTGAGCCACGTGCACACGGCATGTGAAGTCTTCCGGGGCTTCTAGGGAGCACGCCTGTTAAATCAAGGTGATAAGTCAGGCATAAGCCTATTTTTGGCTGTTTCTTACGAGGAAAACAGCTCACCAAACGATTACTGATGGCCCCCTTAGGTCGTTAAACACAGCATTTCTTTAGAGGACTATCACCTGAGGAGAGGAAGGGTGGGACGTTAGTTGGTTTTCTACGGAAACAAGGTTTATGTAGTCATGTGGCTAATTTGTCGGAGTCCCACTTTAATAACTGTTTATCCCACAAACAGGTTCATCTAAAGCATCAGTATGAGTCCCAGAAAATGCAGTGTGGTGCCTGGTGCAGAAGTAATTGGGGGAAGTTCCTCTCTTTGGGTGTCCCTGGAGGGCCACAGAGGCAGGCAGGCTTCCTGTTCATCTAAGTGTGTAGTGGCATGAGTCTTTGTATTTCCTTATATGCTTTGAAAGTACCTCTGGTTTATGTATATATTAATACTCATGTAGTACACACACGTATACACACAGCAGACACACAGGTGCACACCATATGTGAAACTGTGGTCATGTGGTCCCCCCCCACTCCCCGAGACAACAGAGTTTCTCTGTGGCTGTCTTGGATCTCACTCTGTAGACCAGGCTTGCCCCGAACTCACAGAGATCTGTCCTGTGATTCTTAACAGAGGCTGTCTATGAGCTCTGTCTGTCTGTCTGTCTTTGTTTTTGTACTGGAAATTGAACCTTGGGCTTCACCCATGCTAAGAAAGCACTCTACCAGTGAGCTGTATCCTTAGCCACCACTTCCCTGCCTTCTGATTTTGAGACAAGGTTTCCTTAAGTTACCCAGAAAGGCTCCTAACTCACACTCTAGCCTAGGCAGACCTTGAACTGGGATCTTCCTGCCTCAGCCTCTTGAGTAGCTGAGATCACAGACACAGCTACTTGCTGTCTTTTTGTCTGTATGCCTGTCATCTGTTTTTGCTGTTATTTAGGAAAGAATTGCTTGTGACTTCATTCCTAAAACAAAAGCTCGTATAAGAGGAAAAATAGAGTATACTCACGGAAAAAAGCCCAACAAGCAGATAAGATTCCCCCAGTACTCTGCATGCACGGTCGTGCACACAAACACGCCACCCACGAACGCGTGCACAAGCGAGAAAGTCTCTATCCTTCTGGATCGTCTCTGTTCTCTTCTTGGCAGCTTGTGTGTAAGACACACCACTCTTAGATTCTCAGTATTGTCCCTTCGCTGTCCCCACCCCTTCCTCCCTTTGTGGGGTTGATGTAGCCTCTCCCATTCCACAGCAGCGTCTGCTCCTCACACCCCCCAAGCCTCATCCTGATGCCCACAGTGGAGAGACAAGACTTCCTTCTCCCCTTGCTCATTTCCAGCCCCCTGTGGCTGGGCTGGTCCCCACCACAGATCGTCTGCTTGTCATCACTGTTGCAGCCATCCGCCAGCTCCCAGCCACGTCTCGGGGCAGGGCAGTGAGGCTGCTGCCTGGAGCCTGTGCCACGTCTCACTGTCTGCCTCATTCAAACCCGTGATTTATTATCTACCCTGTGCCAGTCATTATTCTAGAACCCGGGGCACATAAGGACATACGTAGTCCCTTGACTCCTTGACTGACAGGTTTGACATCCATGGGAGAAGAGGTGGCATTTGGAGAAATGTCCAAGGATTGTTAAAGGCTGAACGTTTAGAAACAGTTAAGGAAGTTGGGGCGCATTCTGCTACTTCAGGTAGAGGTGCTTTTACAGAAAGGAGGAGTGTAGAGAGATTTTTCTTTGGGCCACCAGCTCACAAAATAAATGGCTCTAGAGACTTCTTATTCATTATGAAAGCTCTGTCTTAGCTTAGGCTTGTCTCTAACCAGCTCTTATAACTTAACCCATTTCTATCACTCTGTGCTGCCATGTGGCTCATGGCTTTTACCTGTCGTCCTGCGTGTCCTGCTTCCTTCCCATCTCCTCCGGCCTGTCTGCCCTGCCTAGATTTATCTCCTCTCCTTTTCCCTCTGTCCAGAAGTCCTGCCTCTTCTCTTCCTGCCTAGATATTGGCCATTCAGCTCTTCCATAAACCAATCTTGGTGACACATCTTTGCATAGCATAAAGGACTTTTCCACAACTCAGGTGTGCTTCTTTGCCCGTTTGTGTCACTGCTGGGGGCACCTCTGCATCTGTCCATGCCTCTCTGAAGGCTTTAGTGGCATCTCCAGAAATGCTTTCATTAAGGCTCTGAAGCACCCCGATGGTGTTGGCTGTTGCCATCTCAGAGACGAGCACTGTGACGTGGTGGGGAACATGGAGACTGGCAGGAAGTCACTTGCGGTGGTGCTTGTCGCCCGTCTCAGTGACATGTGTCATGCTTGCTCCAGACATGTGCCCTTCACTTTCTGTGATGAGCTCAGCCAAGAGCTCGGCTGAAGATGTCTTAGTGGGGGACTGTTTCTAAAATGAATGAGATTAAATACTCCTGTTAGCCCACCTGGATGAGGAACCAAAGGTCCGAAATGCCTTTGAAATTCCGGGGAACGTGTGGAGATGGGCGTGACCACAGTTCCTGTATCATCAAGCTGGACTTGGATGTGGTGTTTCTGTCCCTCTGGGTCTCACTTCCAGCAGGGTGACAGGCTACTTCAAGCCTGGAATGCTAATGGGTAGACTGGCCCTCTGCAGCCACTTCCTGGACTCTTCCTGGGTGGGCTCTGTGGCTTCAGCAATGTGCACTTATTTGAGCTCATTAAGTCATGATATTCAGTAGGTTTTGTCTGGCCCAGAAGAGGTGGGATTTCCAAGCAGGTGAAGGAATGTGGGGAAAGAAATACCCTGATTTATAAGTGCTTCTTAGTTGTGTTGTGTGTGTGTGTGTGTGTGTGTGTGTTTTTTTTTTTTGAGACAAGTATCCCTATGTAGCCCAGGCTGGTTCTGAAACACATTATATATCCCAGACTGGCCATGGGTTATGATCCTTCTGTCCCAACCTCCCGAGGGCTGGGATTCCAGGTGTGTCCCCTCCCACCTGCTCCTGCGTGTTGACTTGGAGTGAGGAAGAGAAGCTTGCAGCTGAAGTAATGGATGACTTATGAGCAGCTGTATGCTGCATGCAGCCAAGAAGAGCCAGGCAAGTGGCCCAACACAAAAATCAGAAACTAACTTAAAACAGAATAGATTTTTATTTTGAATTTATTTATTTATTCATAATTTGGTCACATGGTTTCTGAGCTTGGACTTTATTGAGGTCATCATTCTCTGTCCAAAATTTGGGCATGCCTAGATGTAGGGCCTTTACCGGGAAATGGCTGAAGCTGGAATATGTCGTATGATTGAGGAGAGATCCACACATCACCTGGAATGCTTTAGTTCCCTTTGTACTTTAATTACTTCATGCTTTTTATTTTCTTTCTTTCTTCCTTCCTTCCTTCCTTTCTTTCTTTCTTTCTTTCTTTCTTTCTTTCTTTCTTTCTTTCTTTCTTTCTTTCTTTCTGCTTTTCAAAACAGGGTTTCTCTGTATAACAGCCTTGGCTGTCCTGGAACTCACTCTGTATGTAGACCAGGCTAGCCTCGAACTCACAGAGCTCCACCTGCCTCTGCCTCCTGAGTGCTGGGATTATTGCAGGATCCCTATGCCCACGGGTGTGCTGTGTACCCCTATTCCGTTCATCGACTATCAGGGTCCTGTCAATTTGTATGTGTCTATATGCAGTCAATGTGTAGTGAAGGGTTGTGAATGCAGGCCTTTTTATTCCTGTCTCATTGATGTAGTCTTTTCTTTAAAAGCCATGTAGACAAACACAGACACTTTCCTTGCAGCCACACGCAGCTCTTCACGGAGCTGCATCAGGGAAGCTGGCATGGACCCCACACCACCCACACAGTACCTGGCAAAGTCTCTGAACCTTAAGAACAGGTTCTAGATCTTGCAGGGGAGGAGGGACTGGTTTTAGAAATAGTAAGGTGAAAAGATAATATGTAATAAAATAATATGTAATCACTCATAAATGGATTTTAGACATAAAGCAAAGAAAAACCAGCCTACAATTCACAACAAAAAGGACCTTAAGAGAGACATACATGGATCATATGTACATGGGAAGTAGAAAAAGACAAGATCTCCTGAGTAAATTGGGAGTGTGGGGATAAGCAAGAGTAGAAGGGGAGGGGGGAGGAAGGGAGGGAAGTGGAGAAAAATATATAGCTCAATAAAAACAAAAACAAAAAAATAATAAAATGGGCACAGTAATACTTCCAAACATATAGTAAGACAAAAAGCTAACCAATAGCGAATGGGGTAGCCTTGCCCCGGATTCAGCTCAGGTGTCTTTCGTGCCCATTTGTGAGTTCAAGCTCGGTGCTCTCCTGTCCTCTTCAAACACACAGCGCAGAGGAGGACCAGGTGTTCACACAGAACTTGGCAGGTGAAGCTGGCCGGTTTGTACGTGGAGAGGATTGAGAATGGCTGAGTAGTGAGGGATGCTAGGCTTGCCCAGGCCCCTAGCAGCTGTTAATTCTGCAGAATGTGCTGAACTATTCCTTGTGTGGGTAGATGGTGCTTCAGCCTTTTCTGTTTGTGGTCCATGGGCAGGGCATCATTTTAAATCATCTTGTGTTTATTGGGTTATTCTGTTTAGCCAACGGTACAGATTGCCTCAAAGTGGTTTTCTGTTTTTTGGGGTTTTTTTTACCTCTCTCTCTCTCTCTCTCTCTCTCTCTCGTAAAAGTTATCATGTGGTCATATGACTTTCTGGAACCTCAGTTGCCTTATTTAGTTCTCTCCAGGGGGATTATGAAATCATGTGGGCACAGTTTGCAAACTGTAGGGAGCAGTGCCTTGTCAGGTGATTCTGCGTCCTTAAGGGGGTGGATGTCTACTCAACTCTTGGTTAAGTTCCAGCAGAGAAGTGGAGCCACTGTGAATATTACGGGATAAGAGCTAGAGTTCACGCAACTATGGAAAGAGTTAAGAGTCTGAAAGGGGAGTTGGAAGGTCAGGAGCTTGTCATTGTGAGGACCACCAGAGCAGAAGGCTCCTACCACCCAAAACTCACATGAAGCTCCGCCTTGTCTAACTCTAACCTGGAGTTAACAGAGAGAAGAGGATTCTGGAAAATGTAGTTTGGCCTTAGTCAAGTTGACACAGTCCAAACCCCACAGTTTCATAACGTAGTGTTAAAGACTTACATGGCTTTGGCCTGCCACAGCCTCTCCAAGACCCTCAGAGCTGGAAGCACTGTCAGGCTGAGTTCAGTTCGCTCATGGGCCAGTCCGTGAGATGTGGCCTGAGAATTTGCTCTGACAGTCTTCCTTACAGTGCTGTCTGTGATGCAGAAGGTAATGGTTACCCGGGCAGTGGAAGCATTGCCTGTAAAGAACCCATTAGTTCTAGTTCAGGTGGCTACAGAAAGTCTCCTGACAGCCACTTCTTTTCCCTCTGTGACCCAGGAGATGTAGTCTGAAGGCTCGGAGATTTCTAGACATAAAGGACCAAAAGAGGACTGTAGACCTGGGAACAGTCATACAAAGTCGAGAGAGTAGGTTTTCACTCCCCGACCACATGTGTTCATCCCTGTGGCTTGTTAGTTACACCGCCCTTCCAGCCGCCTGCGGGACATTTCAGCCTGTCGGACCCTCACTGATTTTCTAGTGTTTCCTTTGGGAAATGGTTTTTACTGGCTATTAGCTTCCCCTTGACTTCTCAGCAGTCTTTGTGCACAGCCGAGAGCGGCTGCCTCTGTTTGATCATCCCCCTGGCTTTGACCCTCCTTTTACTTCCTTGTTTCTCTATAGAGGGAAGGACCTGGCGCAATCCACTGCTACCATATCTGCTCCGGGCACACACTCTACACAGAGCTCTTTGTTCAGGCCGCTACCCTTATCTTATCTTATTATATTATGCATAACATAATATATAATATAACCTTATGTTATTCCATGTCTCAGTTCAGCCTTCCCATTCCTTGAAGGTCCAGTGGGAATAATGACTCTGCTCGAAGTCTCCTTCACCAATCATTGTGGGCGGGAATGCTCTTGGTCTTGTTTTTTTTCTTTTTTGTTTCAACCCGTACCACACCTGTTAGCACTCCCCTTTATTATACCGCATACCCCTAAGACTCCGGGAACACCTCATGTGCCTATGGCCTAGCACAGTGGTATCTTGCACTGTGGTTGTTTATTGGATTAATAATGGATACGTGTCTAGTGTATCTTAGTGAGAACATTGGTCATTTTTGTTGTTGCGACCCAATGCCAACAAGAAGCAATTTAGAGAGAGGAGGGGCTTTGGCTCTCAGATTCAGCTGATGCGGTTCCTGATGGAGGTGCCAGGTGGTTCACTGGCAGGGGCCTGCATCCTGTGTTCTTCACCAGCTCACTGCTCGGTGGAACAAGAGGCAAAGAGCAGACAGGAAGTAGAGCCCGACTATATTTCCAGCTAGGCTCCACCACTTAAAGATTCCACAACCTTCCAAAAAAAAACCACCCTTGTGTTCAAACACGCGAGCATAGAGGAGACATTGCGTGTTCAAACCACAGCAGTGTGGTCTTAGCTGAACTTTCTGTTTTTTAAAGGTCCGTTCTAGTAGAACCGTATTTGCTTTGGGATGGCATTTTTGAAGTCCTGGCCATGTGTGACTTTATGTCGCAGTCTCCGCCGGCCGTGACTTGTTGAATGTGTACATTGCTGCATTCCCGTCACTTAGGGACTGTCTCGATGAACACTGGCATGCTCCTCCATGCCAGGTCTCCCGGAGGCAGGCCGGAGGGAAACAAAGGATTTCCATTTGTTGAGGCAGGTACTCCAGCAGAGGCATTCACCGAAAGGTTTGTAAGTGTGTGCTTCTGTGTGCCCGTGTCTAGCTCACCCGAGTGCTGGGCCGTCCTTGGAGGACTCCACGGGCACCTGGGCTCCTGCGAGGGTGACTGCGGAGTAGCAGTTTCAGTGTCTTTGGCAACCGAAGCACCATGAGCTCCTTATTTCAGGGCTCAGCCTCGCCTGCGCCGCTGTCATCGTGGCCGCTGATACGCATCTTACAAATGGCTCCAATCTGAAAGCCAGATGATAAAAATTTGAGCAATAATAGGAACAGATTGCAAGAATGCTTTGTAGCTGGGCCACACTCTGCAGGTCTTGATTTAGAATAATGTTGATGATAACCTGAGAAATAAAATTATTTCCCGTGGCTATCAGGGGGAGGTGGGAAGGGATCGATAAATAAAGCGTGGTCTTTATTGTCTCATCTCTCTTAGGTTGCCATAGAACTTCCCGCCGCCGCACACATTGCTTATGTAGTTGTTTACCTTGAAAGCCTCGCCTGGCATTTCCTGCCTCTCCTAGCTGTTCCAGATACAGAAACCTGAAGGCATCTAATTACTTTGTTGAGTATTCAAAAGGGAGGGAAATGGTAGTCTGTTAACTGGCTGCTGCTGAGATGTCAGCCTGGGGCTTCCAGGCACCCTTCCGAGATAAAGCTTGCATTACCTTTTCTGTGTGTGTGTGTTAGGGTTGGCATCACTTCCAAAACTGAAAATGAACATATGTGTGTGGGGGGGGATGTAAAGAAACTTGAAATTATTTTTTTAAGATTTTTTAAAAAATTTATTGATGTGTATGTGTATGCAGACGTTTGTGTGGGTGCCCCGGGAGCCCAGAAGAGGGAGTCAGATGCCCTGGAACTAGAGTTACAGGTGTTTGTGAGCCGCCCACTGTGGGCATTGGGAGCCAAACTTCAGTCCTGTAAGAGTGGTAACCCATGAGCCGTCCTGCCAGCCCCCTTTTAGCAAGACTCCTTTTCATTTCTGACCTACCTACTTATTGGAACTCTCCCCTCCTCGTCACGACACATTTTTCTGTTGTTTTGTTGCCACTGGGGAACGTGAAATATTTCAGAAGGGATTTCTAGCTGTTTCTCTCCTTCCCTCAGAGCAGGCAGAACCATCCCAGCTTGGGGTCCCAGGATAGCTCAGCATCTTAGCAGCTGGGGTAGGGGCGGAGGGGGGGCAAGTACTGTACTGCATTTCTCACTCAGTTGTCCTGGCTGGTACTCCTCCGGTCATCCAGCTTCCTCCTAGTGGGGGCAGGCTGGGAACAACTGTCTCCTGGGGTGTTCTGGGCTGGGAGTCCCCTGAACAGTACTCAGCTTAGAGCATGGCGTATCAGAGACACGCGGTGTGTTCTTAATCAGACAGTATAGTATTGCAAAGTAAATGCCCGACTGATGCTCCCGGGACTTTAGGTGGAAGTTTGGATATTTTTCTAGCCTATCACTCCCCCACCCCCCTTTTTTTTTGGTTGTTGTCAGAGATAGGATCTCATATAGCTCAGGTTGGCTTCTAATCTTTCTGTCTTCACAAGTGCTGTGATTTCCGAGACTTGCACCACCGCCCCACCGCCCCACCGCCCCAGGCCCAGCTATTTATCTTTGTGGTGACCCTAGAAATTAAGACATAGATTATTACACATTTAACCAGCAACTGTTTCAGCCATGTTTACCTTTTTGGCTGAATTAATGCAGAAAAGTGGATGTTGGCTAAGTTTTTTTTTTTTTTTTAAATTGCGCTTGAATATGTAGAAAACGCTTAATTAATGTACCCTTTATTTAATTAAAATTAAAAACAATAAACTCTGTCCATTGTTGACTCCTCTGTGTCTATTAGTGAGCTTTGAAAAAATGACTACATCTTCACTTATTTTGTGTGGTGTATGTGTGAGCCCACCAGGTCCGAGATAACCTACTGAGGTCAGTCTCCGGATCTGACTCAGGACGTCAGGATCTGTGGCAGGTCTTTACTCCTGAGCTGTGAGCAGGTCCTTCCACTTCACTCCACCTCCTCCTACTACTTTGTATGCTGTGGCGCTCTTATATTTTTTATTAAGTATATAGATTAAAATCCAAAAGAGGTCACTGACACTATTTGGTCGGCTTCTGTAGTGGCACCCGCAGAATCTCTGTCTCTCGTTGCTCCTTGTGTTTTCATGGTTTCGAGATGAACCAGCTGCTTCTGGCTGAAGAACTCCATTTAGTGTTTCTTTTTGGATGCCAATTGATTATCTTTTTCCTTCTTGTGAATTGGTTAAAAGCATATTTATTTTGCTTCCACTTAAACGTATCTCCACACACTCCTTTTTACTGCCTGTGGGACTCTAGGTTGGCAGTAACTTTTTAGGGCTGCCATTCCATGGTTATCCGAGCATCGTTTCCGGTGAGTGTCGGGTATCAGTTGTGCCGTGGCTCCCTTTTCTGCCTCTCAGTGCTTTCCCGCTTGTGATATAGAATGTAGCTTGCTTTTGCAGCAGAGTGTTGTTCAGTTAAATAAGAAAAATCTTAGCCACTATCTCTTATTTATTCTCTCTCACACTTTTTGGGACTCTATTATACACATTTGTAACCTTTTTTACTGTGCCCATGTATTTCACATCCTTCTTTTTGTTTTGTTTTGCTTTGCTTCCTTTTTCTTTCTTTCTTCCTTTCTTTCTTTTTCCTTTTCTTTTTTTTGAGACAGCATTTCTGTGTTGCTCTGTCCCTTTGTAAACCAGGCTGGCCTCTGAGTTTTGGGATTAAAGGTGTGTGCCACACCACCAGCCTTTGTATATATTTTTAATCTTTTTTACATCCTGGAGTTCAGGTGGATTTTTTAATATTAATTGCTTTTATGCTACCTCTAAACTGCTATCAGAACCACTTAGTGGATTCTCTAATTAGTTACAGTATTTTTTACTTCTTGAATTTAAATTTCCATTTTAATGGATCCTAGTTTAGTAGGTAAGACCCTGCTTGTTGCTTCTTTAATAAGTCCTGGTTATTATCTGTGTCTGCATCAGTGTTTCCATCCCTTTGGCTCTGTCTCTAGTGTGTGCTTTTTTTTTATTTTATTTTATTTTTAGCCATTTGCTTCTGTCATCTCATTTTTCAAACTTTCCTTTATTCCTGTCTCTGTTCATGCATGTGTATGTATGTTTGTGTGGGTATGCACACGTATGTGCAAGTGCCCTCAGAGGCTCCAAGAGTGGTCAGATCTCCCAGAGCTGGTCTTGCAGGTGATTATGAGCTTCCCAAAGTGGATGCTGGGAACTGAACTCTGTTCCAGGATCAGTAATGTCCTTAACTGCCAAGCCATCTCTCCATCTTAATCTTTGTGGCGGTGGGGGTTGACCTCAGGGGCCATTCTCTTACCAGGCAGGCCATCATCTCCCATGGAGCTGTATCTCCAGCCCTAACTCTAGCGTTGTGACTGTCCCATAAACAGCAGTTGACCATGGAGAAGCCATTCAGTCCCCCAGAGTAGCTCATGTGTTCAAGAAGATACACTTTCCCCTGGTGTACCAGCAGAGCAAGAAGCTTCCCTTGCTCCAGTGAGCAGCGCGAAAGCCGTTGGTCTAGATTTCAGTCTTGCTGGCTCTAGTTGCCGGTTTCCGCTTTTCTTTCGATCCAAGAGCACGGCCCTTCCAGGCTTATAGCTAAAAGTCAAAAGATTTGCCTACCTTGCTTTGTGGATTCAGAATTGCAGTTGTGGTGCCCTCACCCTGTTAGTTGGTTTAAAAAAAAAAAAAAAAACCACTGTTCAACATGCTTGGTAAGCAACTTGTTGCTTGAAGCAGGGTTTTCCTCTCTTGCCCAGACTGACCTAGAATTCGCTATGCTTGGCCTCAAACTCTTGGGAATCTTGCTAATTCAGCCCTGTATGTGCTGGGCTCACACTGAAGTTTAACCCCTTGGTTTCTTTTTGTCCTTAGCCTCTCAGCCACTCTCAGCCACGTACCCTGCCCTCAGATAGGATCTGTCTTCTAAAACACCCATTGTGTGAGAGGAGAAGCCCTGGGTGATGCCAGGGCCACTTCTTGACTGCCTCATCCCCAAGTAGAATCTTGGCTCTTCACATTAGCTCTCTGTGTGTTCCTGAACTTGCGAGTTATTTCTTGGCCCCATGAGGTGTTCGATGCTCTGCGCTTAGACATACATTTTATGGCATCAACCTCTTGAGAACTGGCATTATTTCTAAAGAGCAGAAGCATGGGGCGTCATTCAGTGATGGTGATTCATCACTCAGGAGGCATTGATCTAGGCTGTTCCACTTTGAAACCGACTACCGTCTCTACCAGAAACAGTACCCTACAAGGGCAGATTTGAGCTACTCAGTTTTCAGATTTATGCCTACTTACCCCTCCCCCAAATATTCGAGGTGGCTCACAATGAAAAGTGCAAAGAGAACTTTGAAAGAAGATTAAAAAAAAAAATTCTAAACTTTACAAGGCAGCATGGGAAGTAAAAATGAAGGAGATAATTATTTGAAATTTAAGCTAAATGATTTTCATAGTTTAATGTCGTATTTAATACTGATGTTCTTTGAAGTCAGGGTACAAAAAGAAACATGAATTTTATATTTGGGGAGGGGGACACAAGGGCTTACAAGTTGGAATAATGACAGGTGAAGTTAGTAGTGGTTGTATTAAATGAGTTTTTTTCCTATAGATTTAAGAAAGAACTTTGGACGAAACTGTTTACTCCAATTGCAGTGGGACCTAGGAAATGGCGCCTGAAAATGAGGCAGACCAACGGCTCATGCAGTAGTTAACTTATTCAGTGCATCAAACAATTTATATTCTGAGGGCCAAGAAGAATCACATGAATAAAGCGTGCAATCACAAGGACAAGCCACACGTGACAAAAGAATGTCATGTTATTACTAGCAAGCAATAACGAGTAATCGGAAGTAAACTCACTTCCATGTGCTACACCCAGGAGGCAGCATGAAAATACATCCCAAGAACATGTCCATGTTTTAGAGAAACTGAGGTACCAAGACTCATGTCTTGTTTTCTCACAAGCACTCAGAATTCCCTTCTTGGACCCTGTTCCACGAAGAATCCAAGGATGATGTCTACAGAGGCTGGGGGGTTGTGCTGCTTACCTCAGGGGGTCTAAGCCGAGCGGGTTGTCTGTCACATCAAGTGCGGGCTCTTCGGCATGGGGACTGGAGCTTAGTTAGTGTAGAAGCCTCTTCACCCCTCGAATAAAATGCCCTTATGTCTGGAGGATTTAAAATGTTCTGAGACTATCATAAGTGGCCCAGAAGATCAGATATCTATAAAGTTTGTGTTTTCTGGAATATGACGGCACGGTTGTCCTGTAGTTTTTGTTTGTTTGTTTTATTGTCATTCTGTTTGAGTGGTTTTTTTTTAACTGAATTTTAATGGATTTTTATTAGATTTTTGTAATGCATAATAATAGTCTCTATAGCCCTTTATTTCTTTGGGACAGTCTCTTCTGTAGTCTAAGCTAATTGGCTGTGCACCTGAAAATGGCCTTGAATTTCTTTTCCTCTGCCTCCAGGCTCAGTTTATTCAGTGCTGGGGATTGAACCCCTGACTTTGAGCTTGTTAAACAAGCACTCTACCAGCTAATCCCCAGTAGTACTTTTAAAAAAATTATTCATGAGATTATGTTTGTTTGTTTGTTTATTTATTTATTTATTT
>NW_026067977.1:2071123-2125432 GCF_014885135.2 Alexandromys fortis | reverse complement strand
TAAGGATAGTGAGTTTGAAGCCAGTCTGGAATATAAAACAAACCAAACTTTAAATGGCTTTCATATAAATGTTTCTTTGACTGACCCTAAGAAACAAATGAAGCCTTCATTCTTTTTTTTTTTTTTAATTCTTTTCCTTTAAATCATTGTTCACTACTGTGTATCCTCCTGCTTGTGTGTGGGCAGGTGTGCCTTAGCATGCAGGTGGGGGTCAGAGGACAACCTGTAGAGTGGATTTTCTCCTTCCACCTTTCCGTGCCGTTCAGAGATGGAGCTAGGTGGCCAGGCTGGCCTCGGTCTCAGAGATCCGCCTGCCTCTGCCTCCCTGGTGCTGGGATTGAAAGCATGTGCTACCACCACTGCCCAGTATCAAAGACATTTTTACGTGGAGTCATGGTAACATTGTTTAGGATCAGAAATGTTAATTTGAAATACTGGTAGCTCTTGGGAACTCGGAAGAAACTTGTCTTTTCCTCTTTCCCTCAGTTATCAGCTGTTAGCAAAGGTTGTGACAAAAATTGGCAAATGTGGCTCTGCAGATATTCTTCTTGATTTGAGAAAAGCCATATGCTTTCTCTTTTACAAGTTATATTTATTTTTAAGTATCGTTGCCGCTATTTAACAATATTAAGGGAAATCTGTACTAAATACCAGATTGCTGCTGGCGAATTGAAATTCTGCTACCAAAGTCTTGAATCTTTCTTATGCTCAGATGAGAGGACACCCTGGTTCTTGCATGCATGACATTGCTTGGGTTTATAGGTTTTCAGATTAAAATTTGCTTTCAGGCATCCTCTGCTACTGTTTCCTTTCCCAGTGGCACTGTGACAAAGTTTCCATCCAGGTCCTTGCCCAGGTTGCAGTAGAAGTTGAGAAAGGAGTGTGTGAGTGGTCCCGGGAGAGGGGCATGCCTCCCTGAGGAGAAGGCAGTGCTGAAGCCTCCTCTGGGCAAGAGGATTGCTGGGAAGGCATGCTGCCTGGAGGAGACAGTGAAGCCGAGAGCCTGGGTACCACAGGGCATGGTGGTATTTCCAGAGAGGAAGGTAGTTTGGCTTTGTTGAAGTATAAGCATTAGTGGGGAAGGATGTTGGGGGGCAGGGAGCTAGAGTGGTCGCTTGGGCCAGGTTAGGAAGAATCGTGTGTGTCTTCCATGCTGGAGATACTGACTGGATAGCTTGGGCACCAGGCTCTGCTTAGACACACAGTGCTCCTCGTGGGAGTAGAGAGAGATGATAAATAAGAACAGATGCGTGCATACAAGATACATTAGTGACCGCTGTTAAGTTTTGCTGTGAATAAAAACGGGAGATACCATATTAGGGGATGGGGAAAGGTTGGTTGAAGAACCAGCAGGTACATGGCCTGAAGAGGTTGTTTTTTATTCTCCTTTTGTTTGGGTTTGTTTATTTTTTTTTTCCTGAGTTCAGTGCTCAGCATTCATGTTAGGAGCTCACAACTGCCCGACCAGGGGGTTCTGGTGGGTCCATCCTCCATGGGTACTCCCCCACACACGTGCGCATATTTTTAAAAATTCATTCTTAGAAGCCCTGAAGTTAGACTGTCTGTCGCCTGTTTAAGGAAATCGTCAGAGTTAAGCACAGCTGAGTGTCACGAAGGGAGAGGAACAGAATTTAGGGCTCAGGAAACAAGGTAAGGATTTGGAATGTGATGAGACCACTCATCTAGAGAGTTTGGCGCTGAGAAAAAATGTTTGTTTTTGAAAGATTGCTTTGTCGAAAACCAAGAAACCAGCTAGGGAGTTATTTCAGTAATGATGGTCAGAGGTAATAACCTGGACCAGGGTAGCCACAGTATGTGTGTGTGTGTGGGGGGGTGGTTACTGGGAGACAGTTCTGCCATATATGATAAGCAACCATTGAAGAATTCTGGTCCATAGTACTGGAAACATGGCCCAATGGTTAAGAGCAATGGCTGCTCTTCCAGAGGCCCCAGGTTTGGTTCCAGCACCTACATGCCATCTCACCACTGTGTAACTCTAGATCCAGGAGCTCCAGGCTCCACATCTTCTTCTGGCCTCCACAGACACCAGGCGAGCACATAGTGTACAGATATACAAGTCAGCAAAATACTCATACACATTAAGTGAAAATAAATAAGTCTTGAAAAAGAATTCTGATCCATGGGATGCCAGGTTTCGTGTGTTTAATGGTAGCCATGTTCAAGAAAGCTTGGAGAACTGAGAGCTAATGAGCTGGATCCCTTTCCAAACATCCAGGCACTAGGAATAAAGATAGAAACCTCGGAAGGAAGGTAGGCTCAGGCCTGAAGGCCCTGGGAGCCAACTTTTTGCCAAGGGGTAGAAATAGGAAATATTTACCCATTTGGAAAATCTTTTCTGAGCCTTGCACGGTGCCTGATATGAGGTAACCCACCTCACGCGTTATCCGAGATCCTCACCGCATGCCCGGTGCTGTTATGAGTTCCTTGTACTGGTTCTTTTGAACCTTCCCATGACCCGGGGGTGAGGGCTGGAGCAGAGTGGCGATCATGGTCCCATTGTTGTTTCTTGTTCTACCTGTGCAATGTGTATGTGTATGCAGTGTATGTATGCGTACATATTTTGGGGTGGGAGCTTCCATGTATTCAGGTATGCATGCACATGTGTCCATGTGTATATGGAGGCCATAGGTATGTATTGAATGTCCTCCTCAATGGCCTTCCACATTTGGGGGGTTAAGGTCTCCCACCACATAGCTAGACAGAAGCTGACCAGCAAGCCCCAGGGATTCACTTGTATCCATCCCGACCTCACCCCCCCCCCCAACACACTAGGTTACAGTTGTGCAAGCTTTTCATGTGGGCACTGGAAATCTGAACTCAGTTCCCCATGCTTGCATGGCGAGTGTTTCATTGATTGAGTCGTCTCCCTCGGTACTATGGTTACCTCTCAGGAAATGCCACCATATCCTTCAGGCACTCTTTTTGAGCCAGGGTCTTGCAATGTCAAGGAGCTGCCAACTCCTAAATTCAAGTGATTCTTAACTTCTGGACTGTGTTATAAGCATATGATACTTCATTTAATTTTACTTACTATTTATTTAGCTTAATTGTCAGAGCTAGGAGTGGAGCCCAACCCCTCCCTCATGCAAAAGAACTCTAGTAGAGTCCCCCAGCCCGACTTTATTTGATTTTTAAGGGCAATGATATAATTTGGGGTTCAGCAGCTTCTCTTAGTTGGAAGTTGTTTCGGGCCTGCCCCTAGCTCAGCTCGAACAGGAAGACAGTTGGTCCCTGTCTTAGGGTTGTCATTGCTGTGAAGAGACATCATGACAACAGCAACTCTTATAAAGAAAACATTTAATGGGGGTGTCTGGCTTACAGTTTGAGAGGTTCATTCCATTATCATCATGATGGGGAGCATGGTGGAGGGAGCATGACGGCATGCAGGTCAATGTGCTGGAGCAGGCAGCAGTAAGTCGACTGAGACACCCGGTGATATCCTGAACATGGGAAACCTCAAAGCCTCCCACTCCCATGACACACTTCCTCCAACAAGGTTGTACCCTTCTAATAGTGCCACTCCCTATGAGATTATGGGGAAGGGGGGGCAAATTACGTTAAACTACAAAAGTCCCCTTATGCGAACAGTGTCTCACACACTGTCTGTCAATATTTCTCTTACACAGTTGCTTCTTTTCTCCTTTCCCAAAGGAAGTGATAATTGATAATGCTTTTGAGGTTAGAGAAAACTAGAGTGAGGTTTTACAAAATGGCCCTCAACTATTTTTCCCCCCGACCCTGACCCAAATTTATGCTAGGTTTTCATCATCATCTGCTTCATGCATACCTATGTTTACCTAACAAAGTGCAGTATATAGCAATATTTATCCCTTACCAAGTGCATTGCTCTTTAATCGCTTCTCTTCATTTAAAATGCTCTTTCTAAAAGCTCACACAACCACTATAAATTCATTTTGGAATCCACTAATAGGCGGCCAGAGTTTGAGAACATGAATTACACCAGCAATAAACAAGCAGCCCCTGTGTGCTGGGTTCCTGGGAACTATGCTGCAGACCAGGTGACTTAAACAACAGACCCCTTTCCCTACAAGCTAGAGGTCAAAGCAAGGTGGCCAGAGTCTGCTGCAAGGCTGGGGAGGGAGGTTGGGCCTGCCTCTCCCAGCCTGTGCTGGCTGGCTGCCAGTCTGTGGTGTTCTTAGTCAGGATGCATCACCTTTCTCTCTCCCTTCATCACTGTGTGCAGGGTTCTCCCCGTGTGGCCAAATTAGCTCCCTTTTAAGGACGCCCGTCACATTGGCTCAGAGGCTTGCCCTATGCCATATGACCACATCACAGCTTGCCTGGTGACATCTCCTGTGACCCTATTCCCAATTAAGGCTGTGTTCTGACATACTGGATTTCAGAATTCAGCATATGGATTTTGCGTGAGGCCCACAGATCAACTCATAACAGATGATAGGAATCCAATAGCGACAATAGAAAGCCCCATCATATTGAACGTATGTTACAGAGAGAACTCTTCAGCTGAACGTTTTGCTTTATTAACTCATTGATAACCGTCTTATTTTGCAACCAAGGAAGCTAAGAGAGATTTGATTCTGGTCTCCTTGTTTCGTTGTTGCACCTGTTTGTAGAATGTCAAGATTGGGGGTACAGTTAGTTGTTTGGTCTAAATGGAAATTCAAAATCCAGGTCATAAACTCTACAAAATCGTGCTGAAGGGAAGTTCATTGCAGTGAGACCTTCTAAAGGGACAGGCAGGTGCCTGTCGCTGAGGGTCCTGCCCCAGAGTTCTATGGACCACAGGCTCCCCTGGCAGGTACTGTCAGCCGGCCGTCGGCTCTGTCCACTGCGTTCCTTTCCCACCACAAGCTGCTGTATTTCTGACAGCACCAGGCAGTCTCCCTCCCTCCGAGCTTCCCCATCAGCCTTCTGAATTTAGATCAGGGTGAAGAGTAGAGAGAAGGAAATGAGCCAGAAAATAGAAAATTAATACTTGGCGGAATTGTCATATTTTAAAAATAATTTATAACCAATGTCAGATAACAGGAGTTAAATCATTTTATCAGCAGGCTGCTCGAGGATTTGAGAATTGGCATCCGTCATTATAAATCAGGTCTTGGGGACGGTCTCTGGGGTGAAGGCTGGTGTGTGATGGGCAGAAACGTAAATATGTGTTGCTCTGTGTCCTTTCGCAGCGAGCCTTTGCTCTCACTGCAGGACAATGGCGTGGGAAATGCTAACGGTGGAAGACAGAGCTATCCGAGGCCATGGTTAGCCCTCTTCTCATATTTAGTCTGCCTGCCAGCCCTGGGAAACTGGTTGTGTGGAAGGCATTCATTTCAGGGTGCTACTTCCAACCTATAATTTCAGGAATGGCTTAATCCTCTTCTATGGGGGTCCTTTTTCTTAGAGATGCCACATTCTGCCCTTGGGCCCCTGAGCAGGAGCATCCTGCAGATGTCGCTTTTATACCAAGAAGGCCCTCCTTGAGTAATGGTCCACCTTTCATTCCCTCTCGTTACAGCCGTCTGTCGCGGGCGCGTGGTGAGAGTCCCTGCAGGCAGCCTGGTTCGGGTGGTGGGCACCGAGCTGGTGATCCCCTGCAACGTCAGCGACTACGATGGCCCCAGCGAGCAAAACTTTGACTGGAGTTTCTCATCTTCGGGGAGCAGCTTCGTGGAGCTCGCCAGCACCTGGGAAGTGGGCTTCCCAGCACAGCTGTACCAGGAGCGGCTGCAGCGGGGCGACATCCTGTTGAGGAGAACCGCCAACGATGCCGTGGAACTGCATGTAAAGAATGTCCAGCCCTCAGACCAAGGCCACTACAAGTGCTCAACCCCGAGCACAGATGCCACCGTCCAGGGCAACTATGAGGATACAGTGCAGGTTAAAGGTAGAGCTCTCACACGGTGCTGGACCTTCCTTTGCTGTTCTGCTGCTGCAAGGACACCCCTCAGTTCCCCGCTCCGTCGCAGTGATGGTGTCTTACCTGATGATAGGCGGAGGGTGGGCCAAGTGACCCCTGAGAGCCCCTTCTCCTTTGCCAGTGTAATTCTGACACATGCTATGGCCAGTGAATTGTAGGCACTGTGGTGTGGTCACCTGTGAGAGCCCAACTCTGAAGCCAGCTTGCATGTGCAGTCGGCTCCTGGGTCTGCCACTTGTCAGCCAAATGGCTCCTGGCTCAGTCCGTGCCTCAGCTTCCTGTGTCCAACAGAGCCTTAAAAGGTGTGGGGACAGGAAGGCTAACCTATGCCAGGCCTCTCCAACTGTGTCGTTGCTAGTATTCAGCTTACAGACAAGCTGGAAGGCATGACTGTGAGGTTCAGCTTTATGGGAGAAATTGAAACTTCAAAGTTCATGTCTTTTTCTCTGGGACCTTCATGAGTGAATACCTGTTTGCATCAGAGTTTTGTACTTGCTATATATAGATGATCAAACCACATGGTTACTCCCATTTCATGAACCCAACTGTGCAAAGTTGACATCATAGGCATCTGGAATGCTTTGAGTTTGGGTTTTCCTCACCTTCTAAGTGCTGTTGGGTTTGCACACGCCTTCAATTATCCGAATCCAAATGAAGAAGCTAGGACAGGCTATTTTCATAATTCACTCGTGAGATGGAAATACATAGGTTAATTACTTGCTTAAAATGACATAGCTCATTAGTGAATGAGCAAGAAGAAGCTATTTCAATTTGAGGCTAACAAAACGGAAAACATTCTTATTGTTATTAATTGTACATTTATTTGTGGCCCTGCCTTGTTTCTGAAAATAGTTGTATTAGGGCAGGTGTGTATATAATTACCTGGAAAGTCAGGAAATTATAACAGAAGGGAGTGGGCGAATGTAGGCCCCCACCCTTTGTCATGGTTGGTAAAGACTGCTGTGGCTCTGGCTCAGCTACTGCTGTCCTTTACCAAACCACGAGGGGATGAAATGTCAGCCACGTCTGTCAAGTAGGGGCCAAAGCATTAAGCCACCCAGTCTACCTCTTCCATCTTCCCATAAAAGGTATAGTATGTCGGTGGGTATGTTAGCACCCACCTATAAACCTAGCGCTTGGGAAGCCGAGGCAAGAGGATTGAAAGCCGGGCAGAACGATATTGTGGGTCAACGTCAGCTTGAGCTGCATAGCAAGACTCCATCTAGGGGTTGGGGCATAAGAAACTCGGAAGTTCAGTGCCAGAGTAATTGCCTAGATAGGCAAGGCCTTGGGTTTGACTTCTAGAATTAGGGAATGAAAAATCCTGACTTTACCTTTTTGCCCTGAGTTAAGTAGTACCAGCTCCCCCTCCCTCAGCTCAGATACACTCTGATTTATTGTAAGAAGCAGAGGGTGAGAGAACCTGTATCTGCCTGTTTCTTCACTAGTCTTCGAGGTGAGGGAGGCAAGGGGAGACTTTTCTTGGCTCAGGAGAGCAGGAGGATAGTGTGAGAGAGGCTGGCTGGCTGCCCAGGTGCAGTCTCTGGCAGGAGCTAGATGTGGTCCAGCATCTATCTGGCCTTCAGCTTCATGGACCTTGAGGTTGCTCAGTGAGGAACTGGCCTTGAGAAAGACGCCATGCTAGCTACACTCACAGACTGGTGTGTGTAATGGAGGCCACGATCTTGGTTTTGTAGAAGGGATGCGCTTATGTGAGTGTTCTTCTAAAGCAGTAACGTTCTGGTACCTGGAGTAATCCCTTTCTGAGTGTGTACCAAGGAGACGAGGAATTGTGATGTCCCTGGTGAGCTTGGAAGATTTTCCCAGCCCTTGGTAGACAGCCCACCCCCCCTCCTCTTACCAGATCACCAGCCCCATCACTGTCACTTCTCCTGAACCCATCCTCTTTTCAAGACCGGAGCAGTGGTGGCTTCTTCCCGTTGGTGCTAAGAATTAGCAGTAGAGCCTTCAGTATTTTGTGGCCCCTTCCTGTCCTGTGGATCTACCCTGCCCAGGACATGCGCCACAGGCAACCCCTGCCGTCACCTCTCCCTGGAGATCTTGAGTCACTTGTCTCTAGATTGCAGGCTCCCTCCTTCAGCCCCATGTCCCAACCAAAGGATTGTTTGGGCATCTTGTCAGTCTGTTTCATCCTGGTGCCAGGGACTGCCCTGTCCTGCTGTTCCATGCACCGCCCTGTCCTGCAGCTCCATGCACCACCCTGTCCTGCAGCTTCATGCACAGCCCTGTCCTGCTGCTCCAGGCTCCACCCTGTCCTGCAGCTCCACGCACTGCCCTGTCCTGCAGCTCCATGCACCGTCCTGTCCTGCAGCTCCACGCACTGCCCTGTCCTGCAGCTCCATGCACTGTCCTGTCCTGCAGCTCCATGCACAGCCCTGTCTTGCCACTCCGGGTGCTGCTCTGTCACTTCCTGGACTCTTGGTTCTGTGAAGTGGGTACAGTCATCATCCTCCTTTCTAGGAAACTGAGGCACGAAGAGCAAAGTAAACCTGCACCATGGCGACAGAAGCGCTCACAAACCCATTTTAGCTGGATGGAGTTTTATTTATTGTCTCATTTTTCTTTTTGTTTTCTTAAGTCAGAACACCAGTTGAGATTGTGGGTGGGTCAGAACAGATGACTTGCGTATCTAGGCTTTAGAACCAGGAATTGGAATGAGGAATCTTTCTTGGGCAACTGCCAGGGCTCAAAGCCAGAGTCCTGGAAGCTAGCCTATTCTTTCCTCATGGGGTAGGACCAATGGTGACCACTGACTGACCTCTTCCCTCTGTTCTTCACAGTGCTGGCAGATGCCCTGGTGGTGGGCCCCAGCTCCCGGCCTCCTCCAGGTCTGAGCCTACGTGAGGGAGAACCTTTCGAGCTGCGATGTGTCGCGACTACGATGTCACCATTGCACACTCACCTGGCGCTTCGCTGGGAACTGCACCGGGGCCCAGTGCACCGCAACATCCTATCCCTAATCCACGAGGGCCGGTTTCACCCAGGCCCTGGCTATGAGCAGCGCTACCACAGTGGGGATATACGCCTGGACACAGTGGGCAGCGACGCCTACCGCCTCTCCGTGGCCCGGGCACTCTCTGCAGACCAGGGTTCCTACAGGTGTGTGGTCAGTGAGTGGATCACAGAGCAGGGCAGCTGGCAAGAAATCCAAGAAAAAGCTGTGGAAGTGGCCACCGTGGTGATCCAGCCGACAGGTGAGGGTTTGAAAATCTGTCCCTCGCTGATTGGAATCAGTGAACATATATAGGACTAGACCAGAAAAGGACGAACCCCGCTTTCCCTCATTGGGGAAGGGGAGCAGAGTGGTTTTGGTAGCTTGGGACGATTCTAGTGAATCTGGGCTCTTGCTTACCTTGTATGGGAAGGTTCCTTTCTGACTCACAGGTTAAGAATGTGTCCTGTCAGGGCCCACCTAATGTTCCCTGGGGGTGTGGGTGGATTCGCTCACTCTTGCTACTTTAGCTTTTGCTAGTGTACTATTTCCTTGAATCCCTGGGTGTGCCTTCCCCACGGCTATTGGGTTGTGTGTGGATAACTCCAAACCTCTGCTAAGGTGCACACCCTGGACCTGCCTTCCCACCCCCATCAGCCAGGTGACAAACTGTGGATGAGGCTTCTTCTTGCTTCCTATGGCATACATATTTCAGAAAGTTCAGCCATGGTCCATATAAATTAATTTTTGTCTAATAATTTGCAAATACACCTCCTTTTAAAAAAATTTCAACTACAGAAACAAGATAGAAAAGGCATATTAAGAAGTCTACAAAAACAGAAAGAAAAAACTCTTACTGACTTAGTGTTGCACAAGCATTGGTAGAGAGCCTTCTGATTTCAGTACTGTGCTGGGCCCTGGGCTCAGAGCTACTGCAGGCTTCATCCCTGGTCACTGGAGCCTGTCGCTTCAGGAAGAACAGAAAGTACAAAGAAAGCATTGCAGGTTAATGTCACTGCTAGGGATCGCTGGGAGTGTTTGGTTGTCTAGGAGCCCAGTATATTCAGATAGCAGTCTGCTTCCTGGGAGACCTTGGCTAGACTCATTCGCTGGAATGAGTGTGTGGCCTCCTCTGCTCCCTGGGAAGAAAAGCAGGAAGCTATGGTCAGTGATTGTTTTTGTAACTTGCATGGTTCTGGACAGCATTCCTTGTATCTGAAAGTGGGTGTGAGTATCTTCATGAATGGCTTGTGGCAGCCGAGGTGTGGCCTTGGCTCCTTGGCTGCAGAAATGACTTTCCAGATGGACTAAGGTCACCTTCTTTAGCCAAAGTGATTGTCTGGAATCTGCATAGGAAACCTCTAGCTGTTTAGTGTGCACCAAGCAACTATTTTAATGAGGCAGGCGAGCTAAGAGCTTAGCTTGGCAGCAAATTCACCACTTAATGGAGGAATTTCTATCGGAAAGGCGGTGCTTGTTTCTAACACACCACAAACCCATAGCATCTAATTATAGGGTGGGGACTCAGGACTCGGTCACAGCAGCTCCATCCTCGGTCACAGCAGCTCCATCCTGAGGCTGAGGCTTCGCCAACCTTTCTGGTGTTGAACCCAGGCCTTCCCACTTGCTAGGCAAGCAGCTATTGCTTAGCTGTGTTGCCCTTTTTATTTTGGGGTAGGACTTTGCTAAGTTACTCCAACTGGCCTTGAACTTGTGTTCTTCCAGCTTCAGCTTCCAGAAGAGCTAGGATCAGGCTTGCGCCAGCATCCTTGACTTTGTGATCTTTTTGCGTGTGATGGGCCTCTTTGACAGTCTTTTGAAGCCCGAAACTGTCTTAATTCATGAAACATAATACATAAGGTGACGGGGAAAGAATTATACTGAAGTAGTTATCAAAATATCTTTAAGACAAATTTGTTTTACACTAAATTATACCTCATTATTAACACATGAATAATAAGCCGTATTGGCAGGCCTCACAACCATCATAATTTCTAGGGAGCAGGGAATGCAAGTGATGGTTCAGATGTCTACAGCTCCTGTAAAGTGATGTATGAAGAGCTGTTATTTCTGTCGAGGACCAAGCCCCAGGTATAGGCCATACAATACTGCCTTGTTGCTTGCTTTCACAAAGGAAAGATGAGTAATACATCAGCAAAGGTTAATAAAAATAAAAAGAGGTATGAATTTTCTCATCCACATGCACAGACTCTGTGCACTGCAAGCTAAGAATCCCTGAGCTTGAGGGCTGTGCACTCACTTGTATGTGCTCTCCCCCTCCCTCCCCTCCTTCCTCTTTCCCTCCATCATTATAGCCCTCTTTCTCTATTTACTCATGTTTTCCAACAGGGTCTTACTGGCCTGAAACTCACAAGGTTGTCTCTTACTCACCGAGATCTGCCTGCCTCCGCCTCCCAAGTGCTGGCTTTGTAGACATGTCCCACCATACCCAGCCAAGGGGTGGTCTTTTGCTTTTTATCAACCTGTGCCTAGTCACAGGTGCCTGCTCCTGTACTCTGACCACAGTGGCACTGCAGGCGGCTCAGAGCCCCTTAGATGGCAAAGTTGTGTCACCCATGTGGTACATTCTTCCTATGGTGGGAGTTGCTTGTGAGACAAATCTTATATGTAACTTGAGGATTTAGCAATATTCTACAGGAGAAAGCCTGGGCTGGCACAGACTGTCCATATCTCCTCTTGTGTTCTGAATCCTTAGAACTGCTTCTCCTCCCCTGGCTCTATTTCACCTCCCATTGCCAGACTTTTAAATCTGGACTATTAGGAGCCATGGTTAGCGATAGGACAGATATTTAGCCACTTTCACTGAGAAAATGACAAAGCAGACTATACAGCTGGAAAGACATTGCTGCCAATATTACTGGACCCTAGGAATGCATTTCTCGAACTATAAAGAGGAGAGAGGAAAGGACAAACCAGACTTTGAAACTCTCGTTCCTAATACCGTGTCCACCTCATTTTCTGTCCTGTGTTGGGATGGATGTTGAACTTGGCTTGAAATAGTTGTTTGAACTATTGTTAAGATTTGAACACATTTATGTGGAAGCAATATCTGCCGGAGGTCATGGGCAGTGGGTTTGGTGTTTGGTGGAACAGGTTTAGATACCACCACCTGTCCCTGAGCTTCCTGGTAACAGCAGTGGGTGCTGAATGGGTTCTGCTGGAAGGTGGGAACTGTGTCTTCTTTGACTCTGCTGGGAGAAGTTGGCTGTCTGTCATTTAGTGATCGTTCCCAGAGCATCATTGTAACTTGAATTTTTCCACTCTGATTACAGATGTTCGACATTTTAAAAACTCCCTGAATAGAGTAAAATATTTTCATTGGAAAGATTTGACAATGGAATGCTAAACAAGGCCTTCCTTGAGTTTCTGGCACCCAGTACTTCAAGGCCTCCCCTAAATATAGCTTACTTTTCAATGTCCACAGTCATGAGAGGACGGTAGCATGGAGAATGCAAAACTCATTGGGTTTGGGGCTTAGAGTATGTCTCATGCTTGACTTTCAGCTGGGCGTGTCTAATGAAATGATAGTCCGCATGCATCACATCGTAAAGGTCTGACTCACGAGGAGAGGCGAATTGTCTGGTTTCGCTTTCCTGGCTCATCTGTGTAGTGTAGGGTTTTCCACCCCCACCCTCAGGGTGCAGGAGCCAGTGCTGCTAGGGAAGGGCTCTACCATGGAGCTACTGCGCTTCAGCCTCCACATCAATAGAATGGCCATAATAGCACCCACCTCATGTTATTTTCAGGATTAACGTACAGTAAGCACATGAAAGCAGTAGAAGTGTTTGCTGCTTTTCATTGCTTCTCTTTTCCAAAACCAATTTAGTGTGTCATGAATTTATTCATTAACTATTCCTCAAGCACTTTCAACTGCACAAAGCCTTCTAATTTTAATGCTATAAATCAGCTTAAAAGGAGGTGATCTAGAGGGTGGTAAGGAGAAGGGAGGGTCTAGAAAGGGCAGATCACTTGATCGCTTGACAGACATGGTTTCCTCTTGTAGCTCTGCAATTGGCTGTGCCCAGGACGGTGTCTGTGGCTGAAGGGAAGGACCTGGACCTTTCTTGCAACATTACAACAGACCGTGTGGATGATATCCGACCCGAGGTGACATGGTACTTCAGAAAGACACCTGATGCTTCCTTGCTGGCTTCCCACATGCTGGCTCGGCTGGACCGTGACTCCCTGGTACACAGCTCACCACACGTTGCCCTCAGCCATGTGGATACCCGCTCCTACCATCTACTTGTGCGAGATGTTAGCAAAGAAAACTCTGGCTACTACCTTTGCCTTGTGGCCCTCTGGGCTCCTGGACACAACAGGAGCTGGCACAAGGTGGCAGAGGCCATGTCTGCCCCATCCAGTGTAAGCGTGACCTGGCTAGGTGAGTAACTTGAAGAGGGCCTCTTAGGCTGTCTGCTTAATCCTTCCCGTGCACTCAAGAAGCCTGGGGTAGGCTGGGCATTCTGCCTCGTTTAGACGTTTGAATCAGATGAGTGTCCTTGAGCTCCCCAGCTCCCAGGCTGGAGGGAAGCACTATGGGCTGAAATAGTCTGGCCAATAAGCAAAAGCATAGGTGATGTTTGTTCCAGTGCCCTTGCTGGAGAATGTGGGTTCCTTTGTTATTGAGAGCCACCTGCCTGTGGGAGCTGAGCTGAATGGCTCTTTGCAGTGGCTCTTTGTTGAGGGAAGAGATGGCCATGCTCTTCTGCTTTCTTAGTCCCTTGGGCATTTCTCCTCTGGGCTAGTGCTTCCTAAAGCACAAGAAAGAGCAGTCACCTCCTCCAGCTTATGTGTTTTCTACCCCTTCTGCTAGAAGCCCACTGTGGTTTTCTCTGCAGGTGCATTTACAGTAGGGGCCAACCACTCACTGTCTCTCCTCAGGCTCCCAGCCCAGGTGCTTCTCCCTTGGTTGGGGGACAGCCGTGTTTGAGAGCAGCTTGTAACATGCGGGAAGATGACTGGTTTGTCCTCATAGTGCCCCCCATTTGTCATGTATGTGATCCCTGGTGTGGGCCTGTTCTACCTTGTCATATATCAACTGATGTATCCTCATCTTGTCATATGTGTGCTCCCTGGAGAGTGCTCACTTTACCGTATGTGCTCCCTGACCGGTCCTCACTTTATCATGTACATCCCCTGCTGTCCTCACAGTATCATCCATGTTCTGCTGCCTATCACTTTATCCTCTGTGTGTGCGTGCATGCTTCCTATTGTCCTCTCTATCACGTGTGTGCTCCCTGCTGTCCCCGCTTTACCATGTGTGCTCTCTGGTGTCCTCACTTTGTCATGTATGCGCTGCCCTCATTTCATCATGCATGTGCTTCCTGCCATGTCTTCACATGTGTCTTACATGTCTTTGCCTTGTCTTACGTGTGATTGCCAGCTTTGACGCTATTTCCTGTAGTGACCTTTTCTCATCCCTTTTTCCTGTGTGTCTGCCCACTGGGAGGAGTGTCTACTAGCTCTTCCTGCCGTTCATCAAGCCTTGAAATAGCAGTTAGGCTCAGGAGGGATGGGCCTGAGGGATGGGCCTGAGGGGTGCGAGTCACTCCTCTCCTGCCCACTTTCCAGGGACAGCCTTGTGGTCAGCTCTGCTGTTTTCAGTGCTTTGGGCCTGACAGAGGCATTTGATTTTTCCTTAAGGAAGCAGCACAGATCTTTAAAGGCCAGGAAATGACCCCCCCCCCTCTGCCCAATGCTAAACCTCCTCCTGCATGTGCACATCTTCAGCTCCTGTGTAGTTCTTCTGTCTTCATAGAGGGCCTCTGCTGGCCTGAGGATGAGCTCCTGTCTGTTTGTCCCTAACAAGCCTTTCTTGAGCAGGGATGGGTAATAGGGGGGTCAGGGGGGAGAGTTAGAGAGTAAGCCATAAGGAAAGTCCAATCAGGGCCGAGACAGGGGTGAGCGGGTGTGGGGGTGCTAGTCAGCCCCGTGAGCAAAGTGGTGCTTTGATATCTGGAAAGCCAAAGGAGCAGGCTTATCTGGCGAGCTTTCATTCCCTCAGTCAGAAGCCTGCGCGAGGCGCACTGTGAAGTCCTGAGCTGGAACAGTGTTGGCCCAGCTAGGACTCTCCTTAGCAACCTTCAAAATAAAACAGATGTTGTCAGCACCAAGCGAAGAGTTTTCATCTCTGGAGTTGAATCTGCCTCGCAGCTCTGATCCGAGTGCATTGTGTGGCGCTGTCAAATTCCCACTCTGCCTTTCTCTCCCCTCCCTCCCTCCCCACCAACTTCTGAATCCTAGCTCCAGGATTTTTTTTTTTTTTTTTTGAAAATTCTGCCTGCACTTCAATTTGAGGGCTTCTTTGAAGTCCTGGTGTATTGATCCCACATACCCTGGGGGAAGTACAGGCTCTGTCAGACATCAGGGGCAAGCTCTGGGAGGGAACGGGCTTTGTAACTGGAAGGGATTTGTTGGTGACGTTTCCTCCAGAGACTGAGAGAAATAAAGAGGCTAAACTGTGGGAAAGACTCCTTTATTATCCCTGCCACGCTAGCCCCATTGTGAAAGTCATCTGCGCACGTCTCCAGCGCAGGGGAACTCCAATAGAACCCCATACCTTCCCCGTGCTTCACACCAAATAGGGAGAAAGTGTCAGCCCCAACCCACAGATAATAGAAAAACCAGAATGGTATGCAGGCATGGCCATGGCTGAGAATATTTAGAGACCCTTGCACACGCGTGAATTCACCAGTAGTGTAAATACTGTGGAAAACAGCTGTGTTTGTCTCTTTCCTCCCCTCCAGTATTCACCCCTGCCCCGCCTGTGACTCACGCTCTGCAGCTGCTTGGACACTTGTTGGGAGACGACCCAGGCCTGAGCACAGCCACGGGGCTTTAGTCACAGTCTGCAGACCGCACTGTCTGCCAGAAAGTGAGGCAGCCCGCCGACCTTAACTGTTGTCTCTAGAAATGTTTGTGTATTCCATCAAGTACAGCTGGGAGCTTGTATAGGGTACTGAAGCTGTGACCCCCCCCCCCCAAAAAAAAAAAGCCGGGAAAATAGATGACCTACTAAGTGTGTAGATCATCCTGGGTTGTCGACATGGACTCTCATCATAGAGGCATTCATTCTCTTTGGTTGTAGACCAGGTTAGCCTCGAACTCACAGAGATCCACCTGCCTCTGCCCCACAAATGTTGTGATTAAAAGTGTGCACCACCACTGCCCAGCTCACAGGGACATTCTTAATCTGACTCCCTGTGCAGATAGGACACAACACTCAGCTTGGCCCTTGACATATAATGACCATTTCCTGAACACTCACCTTTTCCAGGCACTGATGGAGGACTCCATATGCGCTAAGTGGACAGATGGGAAGTGATATTGGCCGTCTTAGGAAGATGGACTCTTCCCCCAGTGGCAAATTCTTGCTTCTTGTTTGGGAATGGCTTAGAATTATGGCCTGAGTTGAGTCTGTCCTAAGCATTGTCATCATACGTGAGGATCATCTCTGGACATCAGCTTCACCCCCTGAGATGGCCAGCATTCTGTTCTCATCTTCAGAGCTTTGTTCTGGTTGGTGAGGGTTGCACGGGGTCCTCTCAGGTCTATCATGCTGCCTGGGCCCGATATTGATGGTCTGGAAAGTCAAGGGCGGGGGATTCTGGGTGAGGAAAAGGCCTTTTGCTAGGATTTGTGTCTCCCTTTGAAGCAGGAAAAGATACAAGTTGGTCTGCAAAATGAAGAACAAAGCAGCAGTCATAAAAATATAATCAAGATCAAAAGGGGCGAAGAGAATCTAAGACCGGATACTGCGAGGAGGTGCAGGTGAATTGGTTGGTGAACTTGTGAGTTTTGAAATTGAGTCAAAAAGATGCGATGATCTGGTTCTCTGAGGAAAGAAAACATAAACTCTTTCAGTGAAGCAAACTTTTCCTTGGCAAAGAACGTATCCCATGCTCTTTCATTTCGGGGGCAATGGATAATTTAATGACAGTGCTCTGGACTTTTCTTTTACCAGAGGCCCGCGGTCACTGTTCAGATGGGTGTTCCTTAGACCCACTCTCTCTGAGAGCTGAGGGCATGAGCTGGAAGTGTGGAAAGGAGTTTCTCCCTAAAAGAACTTGAATTGCTTCAGGAAACAAATGTTGCTTTGTGTTGATCCAATTTAGTGTATGGCTGAAACGTAGAGAGCCGAGCGGAAGGGCCGGTTAATCTGCACATTAAGCCATCTCTCTCTGCTATCAGATGTCTTAAACGAGCCTTTGGCAAAAGCTGGATACTAATCAGTTTATGGTTGAGCTCTCTGCCCAAAGTACCAGACTTGTGCGGTGTTAATTAGAGTAGGTTCCAAGGGTTTGAGATGCGGGAGTCAGGGGCGGGGAGGGGGCACTACTGTGCAGGCCTAAGAACCTGATTTGCATTCTCCCCCACTGGAGAACGGGCCCTCTTCAGCAGTGTGCCAGCAAGGAGGGTAATTATTTTTTCTTTAAAAGGACTGTTAATCTGCAAGTACTTAGTAGAAACTTGGATTCTGTGCTGTCTCTAGGACATCCTGTTTAGCATGGTTACTGCTCAGATCCGTCCGGGATTATTCCAGAAGTGTGAGTGGGGAGCATTGGAGGCAGGGAAACTTGTGTGGGCTTCCGTTGCAGTGGCTTTGGTTTTCTCGGTTTGGCGGGAAAATGCATAAAGTGCTGAGCATAGTACCTGTCAGTCATAGGCTTGGTGCATTACGTGGTGGTAATGGGGACGATTTCGTAGTTCTTGAGGGTCTTCTCCACCAAGTGTAGCCAGTTAGGATGTAGGTGTATGCGTTTTGGCACCTGTTTTGGTTCCATGGAGTAACCAAGAATGTGTGTCCTGAAAGTAACTTTCCCAGGACATGCTGGGGCAAGGGGGTTGAGCTGACCACACCCAGCACTGAGGATGATAGGTGTCCGGAATAGGTGTTCCATTGGAATGTTCATATTGCTCTGAAATGGCTAATGCTGACTTCTGTCATGTTAACAGTTCTGTTTAGGCTCTGCAGAGCAATTCCCCCACCTCGGTTAAATATTAGAGAATCTTTAGTATACAAATGACTGTGCTAACTCGTTGGCAGTCAGCCGTACACTCCTCTGCCGCCTCCGAAGTACCTGTCCACTTCAAGATCCACAGACATAGACCATTCCTCCTGTTTTCTCTAACTCAGCCTTCCATCCTTTCCTCTCATTAGCCACACCAAGATCACAGTTGGAGAAGGGGTGTTAGACCATGTCCCCTTGGAGCACAGTGGGTCAATCAGAGCTTCTCAGCTATCACCCTGCGCTCCTGGGAGGGAGCAGGCTGTGAGAAATCCTTTGTATCCCAGGGGTGGAATGAGCTTGTTACATAGGTTGAATAGGGTGCCAGGCCATGTAGATAAAGTCTCCCCTGAAATTCTGCTCAAACTCTAACTTAGCTCCCATGGGCTTCAGTTTTGCTTGTCATTTAAAACAAATACAGAAATAATACTAATCCCTACAACATTGTGTAAAGATTAAGCAAAATAAAGTATTGTGGTCTGCTGCGTGGGATCTAAGAAGGCCTTCAATAGATGCTAGTTGTCACTGTCATTATTATTATTGTAGAATAGGGATAAGGTTATATACCCTCTTTATAGACTTGTCAGAGTAAACAGAAGGCATCTGTGTACCTTGCTGACACACAAGGAAGGCGCGTGGTTCCTGAAGACAATAGGCACAAAGTACTTGAATTAGCAACTTAGCCAGTGATTTGTGAGGCTTTTCATGGTTTTGACAGTTATGACAAAGAAATTTAATGATCCATGTTTCCAGTAGAATTCTGAGGAGGGTCACATGGGAGTCTACAGCTTTAGAGACTCGTGTGTGTGTGTGTGTGTGTGTGTGTGTGTGAAAGAGAGAGCTCGCATATGCACACAGGTGTGGCCCTGGTACCCATGTTAGAAACCGGGTCCCTATTTTCACATGCTACTGGCATTCAGCTTCAAATGGCTCCGTGTTCTGTGAAAGAGCTGATAGCGTGGGTTGTTTGTTTTCAGCCTTTCAAAACAAATTTACAAACATTCACAGTAGAAGAAATAATCACCAGCTTTAACTGTGAGTGTCTTACTCATTGATTTCAACTCTTTTTCCTTCCTTGGAGACACACACACACACACACACACACACACACTCACTCTTCCCCCCTCCCTCCTTACACTTTGTTTTTTATCTGCAGGAGCATAACCATACCCAATATGCCATATCTTTTCTTTTGTAAGACAGACTGGCCTTGAATTCAGCATCCTCCTGCCTCTGCCTCTCGTGTGCTGGAACTACAGGCTTGTACTACCATGCACAGCCTCTGGATACCACTTCACCACTAGATACTTCAGGATGTATCCCAACTGCTGAGCATTCTTCAAACATAACTCTCCTTGCGTTCTTAGCTGATTTCTTGATGAGATCAGGCAGAATGTAGCAGTAATCAGTAGTGAAATACCGTGCCAAAAATGAGCATTTTTATGCAAAATATTGAATTTAGTCCAATTCAGCCAGTATGCTAATATCTCTGTAGAAGACGCTTTCTGTGTAGCATGTGCAGATGGAATCTCAGGGTAGTCCTTAGCCGTGGAAGGAGTCCGCTTAAGGTTCTGTGAGCTGTACATACAAATCGCAGAAGTTCAAGGCAGTGTTCTAGTAAAATCTCCAGGGAGTGGGGAGCCTGGCAGGTGGTAGGATCTCTGTCGAACACCTTCTGAATGAGAAGTGAGGTATGGGATGGGGCTGCCTGCTGAGGGCGATCAGAGGAGCTCTGTATTGCCAAGGTGCAGCCCCAAAGAAGGGCATGGTATGGGGGCCTGCAGAAAGACACCAGCTCCACAAACCATGTTTGGAATTGTGAGACTGCATAAAAAGGCACTTTCTGCACATGCACAAGACAGAAACGACACAGGAACCTGCGTCCCGACTCCTGCCACTCTGATGTCATAGGCAGCATCCAGTCTTCTCTGAGAGCCTTTATCTGAAAGTGACTCACAAAGCTGGTAGGCAGCTCAAACAAACCTGCTCTCTGTCCTTTTACAAGCCAAGAGGCCAGTAGTCCCTGCATTCCATCCGAGGCTGCTGGTGGTGGAGGTGGGGCTCAGGCTAACTTCACCAGGAGTAGGAGAGCAGCCGCCGAAGCCCATGGAGACATTTTCCTGTCCTGCCAATAAGATTCTTATAACCGGATGTGAGTGTTCTGCAGCCCTACTGTGTTGTGCCCCTCCCCATCTCCTGGGTCACAGTAGGGGGGGGCAGGTCCCTCCCTCTCAGGGTGAAGAGGGGAGTAGAGTAGGGGAATCTGTTGAGCTGTTTCCTCAACTGCATGCTGAGCAGGTGCCCTAGGGGATGAGGAAGAAGGTGTGACAGAGAGGATGGCAGAAACTAGGAGCAGCAGAGTGCCCAGAGCAGGGGAGGGGAGGCGGTACTGGGGTCAGGTTGGGTTCAAATGGTGAAGGTCTTGAGTGCAGGCCAGGGCACAGGCTCTGAACCAAGCAGGGGTAAGGAGGCCCGGGAGGTTTATGACTGTGTCTTGCCCAGTGTATCAGTGTAGAGACCATTGGGAGGCCATGCTGGAGGCAGCGAGGGCCACGGTGAGGGTGATGTCCCCTGTGATTTCGCTCTTAACTGCCATGCATCAGGCTTGGAGTGGGAAGAACGGGAGGGAGAACACATGGGGCTTACTCTCTTGTGGTGTGTAGGCTAAAAGAGGCAAAGCGGGAGATGGGGTACATCACCCCAACTCGGGGTGGCCAGGAGAAAGAAGGGTCAGTGGGAAACAGGGAGCTGGCTGTGCCTCTTAGGAGTGGGTTCCACCTGGGTTTCTTCCATGTGCTCACTGGTGAGGGAAGAAGAGGACTGATGTAGGTGACATGGTGACCTGGTGGCCTGGCTATACTTAGGATGCTGCAGAGCCCAGCCAATGTGCCTGACACAGCTTCGTACCTGTGTTGGGTTGTGAAGTCTATAAAACACTGAGTGGGTGAGTTTTGGGGAGTAGCCAAGGAGAAAAAAAAGGGGGTAGGGGGAGTACCCTGGTGGAGCTTTCTCCCCCTGACCATGAAAAGGTCAGTTAATCATTTCCACTTCTTAATCATCTTTTTAATTTTACTAGCTGACTAACTAAAATTGTATACCTATATTATACATATGCGTGTATCTGTGTCTCTGTGGGTATGTGGTTTTGCCTTTGTTTTTGAAGCAGGGCTTACCACTTAACTTTGAATGACCTGGTACTCACAGTGGTTCTCCTTTGCGTCTGGAGTGCTGAGATTAAAGCTATACGCTACCTCATCTGGATTAACATTGTATATGATCATGGTGTCCGCGATGGTACTTGATCCATGTCTGCAGAGCAGAATGGCTAAATTAACCTAATGAATGTCTCTGTTTCCGATGATTACACTGACTTTGTGTGGTAAGAACCTTTCAGATCCCCTCTCTTAGCAGTTGTCAAGCACCTATAAGCACCTATAGACAATCTCCTAAGAGCAGCCGCCCCCTTGTTAATGGACTTTCTGGCCTTATCTTCTGTCCGTCAGAAGTTTGACATCCTTTGACAAACGCCTGCCCCTCCCTGCCCCAGCCTCGGAGAACTACTGTTTTGTTCTTTGCTGCGATGAGTTTGACTTCTTTAGATCCTCTGAGGCATTTGTCTTTCTGTGTTTCTCTTATTTTGATTAACACGGTCTCTATCAGGTTCATCCGTGTCATTGCCAATGACAGGATTTCCTCCTTTTTAAAAGCCTAAAAGTACTGTAGCATGTGTGTACGCCCGCACGCGTGTGTGTGCGTGCGCGCGCGCACTGCACACGCGCATGTCTCCTATGCTGTCTTTCTCCATCCATCCGTTGACACTTACAGGTGGGCTCCCTCTCCTGAACTGCGAACAGTGCCGTGATGAGCGTTCCCTGTCGTTCATCATCACTTTAACAGCCATTAGAAAGGGGTCACTTTGGAAGGGAGTGCCTGTGGGTGGAAGTCAACCATGAAAGACAGAGAGGTTTATTACTAAAAGGTACGTGATCTGATAGAGGACAGAAGTCCCCAGGGGAGCAGCATGGCACCTCAGTCGGCCTGGGGTTCAGGCCCATGGGAAGCCGTCCTCTGGTCACATTCCCTGTGGCAGTAATTGGCAGTGCCATGGCCAGCAAAGCCTTCAGTGTACTGAAAATCTTCCTGTCGAGCACTTAGAAACTATAGGCCTGGCACCAGACATGCTGGTCTTGAAAGGTAGGAAGCCCTGGGACAGGATCTTCCACCTGTGAGCCAAGAGGCAGTTACTCGGCTTTTAAAGGTCCTTCTGGGTGTGTCATGGGAATTATGAATAGTGAAGTGTGTGTGTGTGTGTGTGTGTGTGTGTGTGTTGTGTGTACTCATATATGTTGGTGTGGACTCCAGGAGCCAGGCTAAGCACCTTTTTGTTGTTTTATTATTTGTGTTGGGGGGGATATAAACACAATCATGCCACAGAGGATGTGTGGAGGTCGGACAACAACTGTCTAGCGTTTTCTCTTCCACCCAGTTGAGGCAGGCTCTCCTGTTGTTTCTGCCATGTTGTGTACTCCAGGCTAGCAAGCCTGTGAGCTTCCTGGTAATTCCCCTGTCTGTGCCTTCTATCTTACCATTTAAGTGCTGGGGTTATGAGTACCACCAGGTTCTTTACATTGGTTCTAGAGACTGAACTGAGGTCATCCAATCCTGCACAACTAGTGTTTTTACTTACCAAGCCATCTCTCAGCCCCGTCTGTGGGTATTACTAGTTCCCAACCCATGCAGTGGTGTTGGGAGGTGTATTATAGTCGTTGTCTGCATTGTTACAGATGAGACACCAGAGAACTTAAGAGATCTGTTGAGACTGTCTGCAGGTCAGTGGGAGAAGCAGAGTTAGCACATGAGCGAGGTCTGCTTGCTGCCCCCTGGTGCTGCACCACCGCAGGCCGTCTTCGTGGCTCTCCATGGCCTCATGAAGCAGCGTCCAGCTTGATGCTGTTGCATCAGGAAGTGCTACCTCTCCCTTACTCAACGTAGACAGAGCTCTGTAAATGGCAGCCAGAGTGGCCACTGCTACAACAAATCGAGTACAGTGTCCAGGGTCACTGTGTTCCATGTTTCTATTTCATTGGCTCTAAGCTTCCAAGAAACCTGTGTTAAAACCTCTTGCTAGCCTTCCTTCCTCTGCCTGCCCCCTCCACGTTACCTGAGTTGCTCCGGTGGCCACACACTCCTGCCACCGTGGTGCCCCCGGTGTCCCCAGCAGTGACACTTTTCCTCCAAGTATGGCAGTTGCCCACTCCACAGTGACTGTCTGAGGGTCTCACCCCCGAGCTTCAATATATTGCCTCGTACACAGCAGGCACCCAATATATTTGTGTCACCTTGCTGTGTGCACAGCCAGTTCAAATCTGTCATTTCCACGTGAGATGAACTTGGTCTTTCTTTTCTGCTTTTCAGTCTGAACCAAATTTTGAGATAACAGAAGGGGCTAAAGCATTGAATGTGGGATGCTGAGGGCATCGCATGTCCTCCGCATACGGCATCTTTCACAAGTTCCTGGGAGGTCACCCCGCAATCACCTGCTGCTGGGAAAGCTTATGTCTGGCATGGTAGCCCCCCTCCCAGAAGGTGGGAAGACAACCTGAGAGCCCATCCACCCACCCACCCCCTGCACTGCTGCTCCACTCAGAGTGAAGTGAGGCAGCCCCAGTCCTCTCCACCACTGATGTCCCAGCATCCTCTGGTACCTACTTACACAGCATCCCCAGCACAGCGGGGCTGCTCACACAGCCAGGCAGGGGCCCTGTGGGTTTACCTCTGTGGTGGAGCCCAGTCTTACTCACAATTAAATGCTTGTGAAGATGACATTTGAGAGAATCAAGATTTTGAGTTCTTTCCATTTCCTAGCCCTGTTAATCATTCTTGGAGAAGTCATGATGTCATAAATTTCATTAGAAGTGTAAATCACAAAAGAACAGTCCCTTGACCTCAGCAGTTTATAATCCATGTGAGTCATAAATAAAAGCAGCAAGAAATAAAACAAAGTTGCTGAAGGCGGTGGAGATAAAGAGAGCACTGGAAAGTGGAGGCTCCGTTTAAGTCGAATGATTTTTCTCATAGAAGGCAAAGCGCTTGGAGAAAAAAAAAAAAAGTAGATTTTTCTAATAACCTTACTGCCAATCCAGGGGATAGATCTTGCTTCCCTACTGTGTTCCAGGGTCTTGCAGATGAGACTCCCAAGCAAAGACTGGAAAAGACGTATGGGAGCTCAGAGAAAGAACGCCACTCCCAGGGACACTAAGGCTTGCAGAACATCCCAAACACTGCTTTACCACAAGGGCGTCAGCCTGTATGGTGGTTGAGAAGCCTGTGGATGGGGACTGGAGAGGAAGGCAGGCTGCCTGCCAAGGGTTCTAATACAGGTTCTTTAAGGAGGCAAGTGTGGAGGAGGCCTGCAGCCCGTGATGGCACAGACATGGAAAAGTGGTAGGGAAGTTGGGGCTGATACTGAGCAGACTCGGCAGGGCCAGGTTCACTAGGTGCTGGTTTCAAGGCTGGCAGAGTTACAGGGTGAGTTATTTGTGGCAGTGGAAAGAATGTCCTTTTGGGGAGTTTCAGCCAGGGGGTGTTGCCTGACCGAATACAGATTCAGTGGAAAATAGCAAATGAGGAGAAGAATATGTATGAGTGTGGGGACCTGGGGGCCTTGTATTTGGGGCACAGCCAGAAGTGGCAGCAACCTGAGCCCTAATGGGCCTCAGACTGTAGATTGTTCTCTGGGTTAACTTTGCATTGCTGTTCCAGTGGGGCTTGCTTGGCATCCCGGAGATAATCTTGAGAGGATGTGGACACTAAGTTTCTGAGATCCATCTCAAAGACCACAACTTCCTGGAGCACCTGTTAGCTTCCCTTATCCTACGCAAAAGTGGGGGGTTCTGACCCAGGACATTTGGGTCATTTTCTTTCTATTTTTAAATTTAGTCTTATTTTTTAATGTGTATGGGTGTTTACCTGTATGTATGTCTGTATACCACATGTGTATCGTGTCCTCAAAGCCTGTAAGAGGGATTGGATCCCCTGGAACTGGAGTTACAGATGGTTGTGATTGCATTGTGGGTTTGGGGAATTGAACCCAGTTCTTCTGCAAGAGTAGCCAGTGTTCTTAACCTCTGAACCATCTCTCCAACTACCTTGGCTGTTTTCTTAAAGCAGATACAGGAAGAAGTGATTTACAAGCTTCGAGAAATGCTCTTATAGGGTCTTTGCTGCCCAACACAAAAGACTTGGTCTCTGTGTCAGAAGTTGGCAGGATGGGGGCTGGAGAGATGGCTCAGTGGTTAAGAGCACTGGCTGCTCTTCCAGAGGTCCTGAGTTCAATTCCCAGCAACCACATGGTGGCTCATAACCATCTGTAATGAGATCTGGCGCCCTCCTCTGGCATGTGGGCATGCATGGAGGCAGAATATTATAAACATAATAAATAAATCTTAAAAAAAAAAGTTGGCAGGATGGACAGTTTCCTACAATCTGAGCGGTCCTTGGCTTGTTCCTTTTGCCAGTTCTTATGTTGCTGTGTTTTCTCTCTCTCCCTCCTCAGAACCAGAATATCAAGTCTACCTGAATGCTTCGAAGGTCCCTGGGTTTTCAGACGACCCCACAGAACTGCAATGCCGGGTGGTGGACACGAAGCGCGTGGAGACCGGTGTCCGACTTACCGTGTCATGGTACTACAAAATGAACCGTCGCAGTGACGACGTGGTGGCCAGTGAGCTTCTTGCAGTGATGGACGGGGACTGGACTCTAAGATATGGAGAGAGGAGCAAGCAGCGGGCCCAGAGTGGAGAGTTTATTTTTTCTAAGGAGCACACAGACACATTCAGTTTCCGGATTCAAAGGACTACAGAGGAAGACAGGGGCAGTTATTACTGTGTTGTGTCTGCCTGGACCAGGCAGAGAAACAACAGCTGGGTAAAGAGTAAGGACGTCTTCTCCAAGCCCGTCAACATATTCTGGGCCTCAGAAGGTAGGAGCCCCAGAAGTCCCCTCCGCTTCTTTTTGCCCAGGGCCATTCTGCTTCCTCTTCCCTCTTCTTCATATCTCCTCCCATCACTAACTTGATTGACTCCTGGATCTTCTGCTCACTTGTTGGAGATGCCAGCCTTGCTTTCATGGCCACTGTTACTACTCCTGTCTGGCCTGCTTTGTTGAAGTCATCCTGGGAGCTTTCAGAAGCAAAGATTCCAGTAGAGATTATATTCGAATTGGTCTGTGGTGTGTGCAGTCTGGATACTGATTTTGAATCCTCTAGAGTAGCCACCTTGGGGAACCCTGGTGTAGGCAAGGCTTTCATTCTCAGTCCCCTGTCTTCCTCTAAGTGTAGCATCCTCTGTGCTTTTTGGTCCTTCATTCCCGATTCTGTACATCAGACTAGCCTACTTCTGATAGCTGAAACCCAACCCCTCCATCGCTGAGTTTCACATTCCCGATTCTGTATGCACACCGTCTTTCTAGATCATTCCCTTGAGTGCTTCAGTCTGTTTATCCTGCCATCTGCCATTGTCTTTCCTCCTTACTGGGTCTTCACTTCTCTCTTACCAGGAAGTCCAACATAGCCCACTCTGGTATGTGTCCAGGGCCAAGGGGTAAGGAAATTATATGATCACCTGGTGATACCTAGCCTAAGTTCCCAATCGTGTCCCTCCTTTGCATCTCTTGCCACTGGCTTGGTCTACCCTATATTCTGCTTAAAACACAGCCCGATTCAAAGCCAGCTTTGCTATCTCCTTGGCTGCTTATGCAGAGCTAGATGCAATTGAAGGAAAAAAACATCCCAAGAGTGGTCTGGCCTCACTTTAAATCTCCGATCCCTTCTGTCACGTGGGCTCTCAACACTGAGAGCCATCCTGGTTTCCTTCATGTGTTTACTTCCCCACTCTCCTAAGTGATAATTGCACGCCACCTGCTCTCTCTGCAAACATCCTCCCCCAGCCTCCATCAGCTTCTGGCCTTGCTTCTCCATCCCCTATAAAAAGACAGTCAAAGGAGAACTTCCGTTTGCTGGGCTCAGCATCGAACCTGTTACTCACCCTTATGTCTTAGCAAAGGACAGCCCCTCACAGCTCAGGCACATGGCCCTCTCTCTTGTGCCTTCGATATTCTCTCTCCTCTGGTCTTTTCCCACTAGCCTGTTAAGAGTGCTGTTAGGGAAACTAATTTTGGTTTATCTTCTTCCTTCATCTTTCTGTTTCTTACCACCCTTGCCCACCACTCTGTCCTTTGGTAGCGGAGGATTTGATTGAACTATATTTAATATCTGTAGTTTCTCCTCTATCTCTTTGGTACCTGCTTTCCCCCTCACTGCACGTAGTAAGGCTGCCAGACGACATCAACGCGCTGCAGAAGCCCGTTGTTAGTTTCCTCCTTTGCTACTTCCTTCCATTCTTCCGGTTCCCATGCAGGGCGTAACATCAGGACAGAGTCCCTGAATTCCTGTTTACCTTCCTTAGCGATGTCTTCTCACCCCACTGCCAGAGACTGATTCCCAGTTCTGCATGTTTATCCCAGCATGTTCTGGAACTCCAGACTCCGTGTTCTGTTGCCTCTCCGACTTGTGTCCAAAACGGAACCTCTGGCCTCTGCAACCTGTCTTCCTCCATCTTTAGTTGCCGACCTGAGCCTTCCCTTCTGATTCTGCATTCGCTTTATTTTGCTTTGCTTTGTCCTGTTTAATGTGCTAGGGGTTAAACCCAGGACCTTACAAGCCTTATGCAAGCTAGTCATACCCACCCCTAACATTCCCTTTTTGGTTGTTGTTTGATTGACTTGTGGCCCTTTTTTTAGAGGCAAGGTCTCGTGTAGCCCAGTCCTCCTCAAACTCACTATGTAGTCAAAGAGGATTTTGAACTCCTGATACTCCTGTCACTACCTCCTACGTTCCAGGATTGCAGCCACCGCCGTGCCCGGCTCTGACTCCTCATTCTGGACACTGGCTTAGTCCAGTGGCCCCTCACACTTCACTCTTCAGGAGCCACTGCTATCTCTCACTGTATTTACATCACCGCCTCCTCTCTGGTCTCAGTGCATCCACCCTTAATAACACTTTAACCTGGGCGGTGGTGGCATGCACGCCTTTAATCCCAGCACTAGGGAGGCAGAGGCAGGTGGATCTCTTGAGTTCAAGGCCAGTTCCAGACAGCCAGAGCTACAGAGAGAAACCTGTTTCAAGACTAATAATAAAATAATAATAATAATGATAATAATAATCACACCTTAGCATCATCCAATCAGATCATGAAATTCTTCTACCCTGAACTCTCACAGGTTCCCTATCTCAGAGACCCCTCAGTGGCCTTGAGTGTCCTGTATAGACTGATCAGCTTCCCCCACAGCTCTCTCCACTGCCCACTCTACTTGGTTGGCTCCTTTGTTCTTCCCATGGTTCCCCTCACCACCTGGCAAGCTTTCCCACCTCCCTCAGGTGCTTAGTCAAATGTCGCCTTCTTAATGGGACCTTCCTGGGGTGCTCTGTCTGTAACTCTACTCCCTTTCCCCATATCTAGCCCTACACTTTGTCTATTTTTTTGTCTGTTTTTTCTCTAGTTGTTCTTACATTTTTACCACCTAGTCACACTGTTTTATCTGCTTGTCTTCCTCTACTAGTACTTTAAGTGAAGGGTTACTGTTTCATCACCAGAGCCTATGATATGGTATGATATATGATATGATATGAATTATGTCTGATTCATGAGTGAATAATCAAACTCACAGGAGAAGCAAGACTGTATGTGCCTGGCCCATGGTACCTCTGAAATCATCTCTCTGAAGACAGCATAGCACATATGTTGTGATGATAGGTTTGCTCCCTATCAAATTCTTAACTTGATAAACTTTTGGATTAATTATTGTACTAAAAGACTTTTCCCAGCCCCTTCTCCCTAGGGGAATGGGAAAAAATATAGTTCAATTAAAAACAATAATAATTTTTTTAAAGACTTTTTTTTTAGAGTGTGGCGAACGCCTTGAATTCCAGCACTTGGGGGCAGAGACAGGTAAATCTCTGAGTTTGAGGCCAGCCTTGTCTACAGAGTGAGTTCAAGGACAGCCAAGGTTATACAAGGTCTCAAAAAATAACAAATAACAAACAACAAAAAAAATCCAAAAACAAGTTTTTGTTGTTTGTTTGTTTTTAAAGGAAGGCATGATTCGGTTCATCTTTTAGTAGCTATTTGAGTAACTTCCTCATGCCTGGCTTTGTGCCAGTGTGACTGAAGAAACCTAGTGTGTACATGCTTAGGGAGTGATGTTTGACAGAGAAGCCATAAGAACATGCAGACCCACTGGTACTGTCGTTGTAGACATTGACTGCAGTTTTAAATCCACATCTCTGGAGTGTAAATGAGGTGGAATCGGTCGCATCTGCAGATGCAATTGCATTTAGTGACGTAGGGTCAGGCAGAGAAAAGCCAGGCTGGCATATGCTGCCATACAGGCTAACACCCAGCAGAGAGGCTGTGGTGTGGCTAGCTTAACCTATCTTCCCCTAACTCGGTGAATCTTGAGAGCCTGTTGGCTCAGAGTTCTCTCGACGAAACATCTCAAGGATCTGATTCTCCAATACACTTATTCCCTGACCATTGTGCCTCAGATAGCTTGCGGCTTCCCCGTGGTGGTTTCCAGCCTGTTCACAGACAGACACTTTATTTTCTTTTGGAGTTTCCGCATTTTCCTTAGTGTTATCGTGTGGCAAAATGCAAAAGAAGTCCCTCGTTCCTGGATGCTTTGATTTTCTCTTTTCCTTTTTTAGATGTATATCCATTTTAACCAAATCTCTCGGAAATGACCTCCCTCTGATTCTTCACTCCAGATTCTGTGCTCGTGGTGAAGGCACGGCAGCCAAAGCCTTTCTTTGCCGCGGGGAATACATTTGAGATGACTTGCAAAGTGTCTTCCAAGAATATTAAGTCGCCACGCTACTCAGTGCTCATCACGGCTGAGAAGCCTGTTGGGGACCTCTCCAGTCCCAATGAAACAAAGTACATCATCTCCCTGGACCAGGACTCTGTGGTGAAGCTGGAGAACTGGACTGACGCATCGCGGGTGGACGGCGTTGTGTTAGAGAAGGTTCAAGAGGATGAGTTTCGATACCGAATGTACCAAACTCAGGTGTCTGACGCAGGGCTGTACCGCTGCATGGTGACAGCCTGGTCTCCTATTGGGGGTAGCTTGTGGCGAGAAGCAGCGACTAGTCTCTCCAATCCCATTGAGATTGACTTCCAAACCTCAGGTGAGTGAAGAAATGAACTCTATGACGCCACAGATTGAGCTGGGAGAGAGACAAGCCTAATATTTTAATTGAGGGCCCTTTTATTTGTTTGTTTGTCTTTGGGTATGTGTGAGTGGTATGTGTATGTGATGTGATATATATGTGTGGTTTATGTGCACATGTGTGCTTGGAAGGCAGAGGAGGGCGTCGGGTGTCTGGCTCTGTCACTCTGCGTTCCTCCCCTGAAACTCTTCCCCACTGAGCCCGGACCTGGCCTGATGGCTAGAAAGCCAGGGATCCCTGACTCCCCAGCACCCACAACTTACACACAGTGCTGGCTGGGGTCACAGGCATATGTGGCCTCCCCTGGCTTTTTATATGGGTGATGGGTTTGAACTCAGGTCCTCATTTATAGGCAGCAATCACTCCTACATATTGTGCGGTCTCCCAAGCCCTTGTCCTTGGCTTTTCAAATAGCCTGTGAACTAGAAGTCGTATGCCGTTTAGTTTATCCCTTCCAGGTCCATAACTCTGAGGCTGTTCATACATTCACAGGGTTGTGTGGCCAGCAGTCACCAGAGACAACTATAGAACATTCCTGTAGCACCTAGATGAAACTCAGACCCTTAACCAACAGTGGCCAGCCTGCCACCCTGCAGTGACCACTCTGCTTTCCCTGTCTATGGAGTTTCCTGCACTGTGTTCATGACACATATGTCACCTTGGTGTTTCAAATGTCCCCCATGTTGTAGCCTGCTTTCCTTCACTTCATCCTTGTGACTGACTAGTCCGTTACACGGGCAGGCCATGCCTTATCATCTCATCAGCTGATGGACGGTTCGGGTCTGTCCGCTTCCCCGCTGGTATAAGTCTGTCTTAAACACGCATGTACAAGGTTTTTTTTTTTTTTTTTTTGGTTGTTTGGAAATGTATGGTTTTATTTTTAAAAAGACCAGACTGGAACTTCAGTCTTTGAGGAACATAGAGGAGAGAAAGCACGTAGCTTGTTGAAGTGGATAGGTCAGAAAGGGAGCCTGAATCCATTCGTTTCGTGGCTTCCAGCTGGAGGACTATATGTGGTGACCGCAGTTCTGGGTCCCGCCTCTCATGAGTGTTTCCACCCTGGCATGACCCTCAGCCTTACTGCTCCCTTAAGTCGTGGATTGGATACACTTCCTGTAATAGGCGTCACCAGAGTTACTGTGGTGCTGTGTATTGGCGACTCTGCCAAGTTTCTGACAACAGTTATTCCTGATATTTACCTACTCAGAAATGACTTTATCCTTAGCAACTAGAATAGCATCGTGTCGTAAGGCAGAAAAGCCCACGTTTCTGGGCTGTATGGCTGCAAGGTGGATGTTCTCAAGTGGAAATATTTCACACTTATGTGTGACTCACCAGGCCCTGGCACACCTTCTGTGTGTATGTCTTTCAGTAGGAAGATGGCTTTTAAAGCTTCAAATCCCCAGTCTCAGTTAGATGATCCCTGTGAAGAGCTGTCTTCTGTTAATGTTAGAATAACAGTTCTCACTGGTCCACCCTGCATGCTAGTTAGGGAGTTTTAGGTTTTGGGTTTTCTGTTTTGCTTTGTTTTGTGTTTTAGTTAGGAATTTTTGAATGTATACATTTATACTAATTTACAAAAAAAAAATCTGTCATTAACTGAATCAATATAACAAATGCGAGATGCTTTATTAGATTATTATTATTGGGGGCAGAGAGATGGCTCAGTGTTTAAAAGCACATGACTATGCTGGGACCCTAGTATGGTTCCCAGCACCCATGTTGAGCACCCTATACCCTCCTGTAACTCCAGCTCCAGGGAACCAATACCCTTTTTGACTTTTCCTGGGCAGTTGCAGTCATGTGCACACACCTAAACAAATAATTAAAAATAAAATGTATCTTTTTAGCCAGGCGGTGGTCATGCATCCCTTTAATCCCAGCACTCAGGAGGCAGAGCCAGGCAGATCTCTGTGAGTTTGAGGCTAGCCTGGTCTACAAGAGCTAGTTCCAGGACAACTAGGGCTGTTACACAGAGAAACCCTGTCTCAAGAAACCAAAAAGACAAAAAAAAATAGATAAAAAATAAAATGTATCTTTTTTAAAAAGAAATTGTTAAATCATTCACATTTGTTTATAGGTAAATCAGAATCCACCCGTCTCTGCCTAAGGAGTTCTGAGATTGAAGGCCTGAGCCTCCACACTTGGCCTTGTTGGGTGTTTTTGTCATGAAAAGCACTTATCCACTATCAAATGATTACCCCCTCCCATGTCTGTGTTTGTTGAGATGATTACATGATCTTGTCCTTTTTTGTACGTTTCTGTCTTACTCTCTGCTATAGTCAATTCTGTCTTATTTTACATTTGTTATTTGATCATTCTTTCATTTATGTGGAGGAGGTAGATATAAAATCCCTCATATATATTTCTGGGTTAGGGATGGATATTGGGTCTATTAATTCTTTAAATCTCAGTATAGCAGCTAGTAATCTCTTTATTTCCAGGTTGAATAGATCGCCTAAAAACTATATTGTCTGTGGAATTGTCACAGGTTGTCCCCATCTTTAATTAGAAGTTGCCACCTGTTTGACCAGCCCAATACTAGAGCCCCAGATAAACAGCTGAATTGATCATGAAGAGCCTTCACTTCTACCTATCAGCACTCTGCCTTGAGACCCCATTCCAAAGAAGGCCTCCCTGGCTTCACCATCCTGTCACCCCATCCCCAGCCTTGGTCTTTTGTTAGTAGGGTCTGAGTTTCCCAGGGGAAATCTACTAGATCATGGCTCTTACTGACCCAGGTATCAGGGTTGAAATGAGATTTAAGCGTGATGATGCGGGCATTATTCTTTTAAAAGAGTAGTGATTTTTTTTTTCTTTTTAGTATAGAAATGTGTAAATAGAGGGAAAGCGCTAAGTTAAGAGCCCTGGGCACTCTTCCTGAGGACCTGGGATCAATTCCTAGTGCCCACATTGCAGTTCACAACTGTGTGCATATATATAACTCCAGTCCTGGGGATCTGACGCCCTTTTCTGGCCTCCATGGGAATAACACATGTGGTACACAGGCAAAACGGGCATACACTTAGGATAAAAATAATGATTAAAAATTTAAAATAGATCCATATTACAGAAAGTAGAGCAATCACACCCCCACTCTCACCCTGCCCTACGAAACACTAATTTAGGTTGTTCATCTTTCTAGAACTTTCCTCTGGTGTTATCTTCGTGACTTGGAAAGCTTGGCTATAGATAAAATTCTATGACCCACTTTCTTCCCCTTTAGTGTAAGATGATCATTTGTCCTGTTCCAATAAGTGCTAGGTAGACACTGGCCCAGGGGCTGCAGAGAGGAGCATCACTTAGCCATGACCCTACGGCTGGAGGAGCAGATGGGTTGCAGTGTTTGCTTGCACAGAGATGCTGCCCTTCAGGCCTTTTTCTGGTGGGGATGGACCGTGGTTGTGTCATTGTTTGTATTTAAAAGTTTAGTGGTCCCTATACGCTTAGCTGACTGGGAATCCAGGGACCCCTAGCGACTCTGGCTGCTCACTGAATTCTCAAGTCATAGTCTGTGGTCTGCAGAGTTAGCTAGACAAATTCCCTCACAAAACAGCATTGCCACAAAAACTGACCATAATAAAAATATTTCGAAATACCCCACTATTCCGGGATAATGACCATATTAACATCGAGCTATTGATTTCATCAGAAGGAAATCCACTCCTCTGAGTTGTTTGCCACAATGAAGGCCTTCTTCCCCAGCCGTGTCTGCATTGTGAGACAGAGCACAGACCCTCTCACAAGCCCTCCCTTGGTTCCCACGGCAGCCACCAGTAGGGGAATGGGAGTTATGACTTGTGACCCAGAAGGCATTTGGGGTTTTCTTTGGAAATATAAAGAAAAGTGACATTTGTTCAAATTAGGTAAGTCTTCATTGTTTCAAATAAGAAAAATACATAAATCAATTGAGCATTTCAGTGTTTGGTCACTTGGGGTTTTCTTAGAAGGGGCCTGAATACTTTCAAAGAAAGCCCTTAGCAGAGTGGTTTATTACAATCAAGTTTCTTATCTACGGGAAAAGTATAACCTCCTTGTTCACCATGGCCACTGACACCCTGAATCAACAGAAACAACGTTCTCAGTCATTTTCACGTAACCGGTTCAGAGCAGTAAGGCTGGCCCTGAACTCCACACAGCCGTGGGCAGAGCGGGGGGCAGAGCGGGGGGCAGAGCGGGGGCCAGGGCTGAGGCATCTGGAGGAGATGATGTCCCCTGAGCCTGCTATCCTGCCATGTTCTCAGCCCCTCTGGAGTTTAGTCCCTGGGTCTCCCTAACACACCTATCTCTGTATCCACCCTTTCTTTACCCTTCTCCTGGGACTACACGGATTATTCATATCCTTAGTGCTAGGAAAGCAATCTCATGACTTCTTATTAGCCATCAAACTGAAGTGAAAATCCAGCCAGAGTCATTTCAGCTCATTGCCTCATGGCGGTGTGACCTTTCATACACTCTCCTGAGCTAGTAGGTTTTTTATGGATGCTTTAAAACACACTTTGGGGTCCATTTTCCTTTCCAGTAACCTGAACAAGGAAACAGTAATGTCCCTATTCCTCAAGTAAGCTCTACCTCAGCTTCCCAGGCCGTCTGTCTATGCTCTGCTGAAAATCCAAATAGGGTCCCACAGCACTGATATTCTAGAACATTCTTTCAGTTTTTCTTATTCCTAGATTTTAGAAGGTGGAATAATAAAGTTAAGCGTTAAGCTGTTGGGATCAATTTGACTTGAGCTATGAAATGCCCTTAATCTAAGAGGAATCAGAGATGGGTTCAAAGTAATCATTAGGCTGCTGTATTCTTGTGGGGAGGGGTAAGACAAAGCCTCTCTCAGTGGAGGCTGAGATATAGTTTTAGTTTTGCAGCAAGTTGACCCAGAAGTATATGCACCCTGCCTACCCCAACTTGGTTGGACTTTTAGGATGCTCCACGCTGTCTGTTTCTCCTAAAATTCTAACATTCTCTCAGTGCCCCTCCCTATATTTTATGTAAACATTGCCATTGTTGGGGGCTGGTCTGTCTCCTAACTGGGTTTCAGCCCTTTAACTCTGGGGGTCTTTGTCCCCATCAGTACTGCAGAACATGCTAAGACCAGTAACACAGCTGGGACCAAAAGAGTTGGGTCGCTGACCCCTGACCCTCTGGTCTCTCACCCTCCCTGACTATTTTGGACTTCACTGAACCCGGAACCCGCCTAAGCTTCCCAGGTGGGAGGTGAGTGTATTCCACCAAAGGAAACTGTGGTCATCAGGCAGAGAAGGTCAGTTCAGATTCGTCCAGACCGAGTTCAGTTAGGTGTGCCCAATGCAAGTGTCTCTGGATAGAGAAAGGAGATCTTCGAATATCTGCTTTACGATTTCCCCAGACCAGTTCCCAGGAAAGCGAACCACGTTTAGATGCTATTGGAACTTCAGGAATGGAATTTGAACTTGTGTGAAAGAGACTAATGCCACGTAAACGCCACTCTCTTCCAGGTCCCATATTTAATGTCTCTGTGCATTCGGACACGCCATCAGTCACCCGGGGAGAGCTCATCCAGCTCTTCTGTATTGTCACTCTGGAAGGAGCCGTGCTGGATCCAGGTACCTCCCTCCATTCTTCCCCCTCCTCCAGTTGCTTTTGGTCAATGTTTGTCTCGTCATTCTCACTGTCTCTCAGGTGTAGGGATGAGTGTTTGAACTGTCTGTTGATCTCTACTTGTCTTTCTTAGGTAGGTAGGAAACACCATGACCCAAAAGCAAGTTGGGGAGGAAAGGGTTTATTTGGCTTACACTTCCACATTGTAGTTTCTCATGGAAGGAAGGCAGGGTGGGACTTCAAACAGAGCAGGAGCCATGGAGGGGTGCTGCTTACTGGCTTGTTCCTCATGGCTTGCTCAGCCTGCTTTCTTATAGAGCCTAGGGATGGCACCACCCCCAGCAGACTGGGCCCTCCCCCATCAATCACTAATTAAGAACATGCCTCACAGCTGTATCTTATGGAGGCATTTTCTCAGTAGGGGTTCCTTCCTCTCAGATAACTCTGTGTCAAGCTGACAAAGACTAGCCAGGACCCACTGGCTTGGTTCTGTGAGGCCATGTACCTGCTGTGAGGTTTGAAAACACTTGGGGGGGTAGGGGCAATCAGTAGATCTCTTCCTGGTTTCCTGTGACCTAGTTAGAGACCGGCTCACAGGGCCCTCCTCCTCCTATATATCATTCATTCATTGTTTCGGAGCGCCTTCCGTACACAAGAGCAGCTGTAGATGCTGGGAACAGAGCAGTGAACGTGTTCAAGGCCTGCCCCAGAGAGCCTAGTTAAGGACACCCATGAAGAAATACAGACCAGAGGGAAAATGACAGCATTTAGGACTTGTAGGATAGCTTTGTAATGCTCCTTCTCCCATCGCACTGGAGATGGAATCTTGCGCAATGTCCCCAGCTCCATGAACCTCTTGAGAGAAAAGACTAACCTTGTCAACAGATGCCTCAGAACTGTGGGCCCATCCCTCACACAGTTTCTGCTTGGTGCATTCATCAGCCAGGCGACGTCCTTTGCTTAGGTTCTTCTGGTTTTGAAGGAGGATTAGAGGCATTAGGGTGTTGGCCGTGTTGCTGAGCACAACTGTGCCCAGCTTTGCCTTTTCTCAAAGGTTCTGTGCAGAGCCTAGCTTGCCGAGGCCTGCCTTTATCCCTTACACCCGATGTGACCCCGACACTGTCTCGCTCCACCCCATTCCTAACTGCTTTAGAGCAGTCAAATTGTCTGAGTTCTCGTGTGTTTCTGTGTGTATACCCTTGGAGGTATGGAAGGGGGCAGGCAGGCAGGTTTTGTTCTCTGAAGGGGTAGGGTTGATACACGGGGGATGGTGGCCCATGCAGGGCTCACCAGTATCTGGAGGTCATCAGCTGGGTAGCCACCACCGTCAGGATGAATGCTGGCTCCTTCAGGACTATTGTTCAAACGTTCAGGTGGCTACCAGCTCGTGATCTGCATAGGCTTCCTAGGAAGGACCCAGTAGGAAGTAGTTTTGTCTCTGCGGGTCAGATAGTCACAGCAGCTCAGCTCTGCCTCAGACACAGGCCAGCAGCAGTGCTGGGGGGGGGGGGGGCAATACGAGCAAACAAGCGTAACTGAGGAGCAGGAAATCTATTCATCAGGACAAGGTAGGCTCCATCTGACCTGCAGGCATGGTTTCCTGACGGTACCAATGTTTGTTCTCCAGTGTTGATAAGCTTTAGAGGTGGGAGAAAGGAGTGTGTAGAAGGAGAGGGAAAGAAAGAGCCCTCCCATCCCCACCACACAGCCATGCACATCCAGGGCTGCTGTGCTTCTTCCTGGGGGTGAAGCCTGAGGAGACTGGGCTCTGAGCAAGTGGGCAGCCACTACTGTGCTGAAGCCGGGGAGTGGGAAGACACAAAGGTACCTGTGGAAGCGGAAAGGAAGGCAAAGGTAGAAAAGATTGCCCGGGAAAGGCCAGCAAAACCCCTTTAAAAGTTTGCATAGAGCAATGCTGTTTCAGAGCTCGTCTATGGTATATTCAGAAATCCCCCCCCCCAATGTTCCTTCTCAGCTAATTAATAGGTCGCCGGTTGCACCTTTCACGAAATGCTCATTTCTCCAGTGTAATTGCAAAAGCTATAGGTAGCTGTTCCAAGCTGTTCCAGAACTTTGCGCTCTTGGTCTGTGTGGGTGGAAGATTCTGAATAATTAAACACAAATTGTAATTTCTTTTTTTCTTTTTTTCCCCCTTTTTTCATTCATGCTATGGGCTCTGAGAGGGAAATCTCTGTGGGAAAGTTGCATAAGTGGGCCAAGAGCCAAGGCACTCCTGTACCCCACGGCAGGGCAGCCAGGAGCAGCCAAGCGTGGGTGGCGCCATGGTCAGACTCTGAAGCAAAACCGAGGCCAGTGTGAGTCATGGGGGGGTTTCTCCAGAGTGTGCTCTGAGCCCCAGCAACTGAGCTAATGGTACTTGGAGCTGAGGGTCTTCAAGGAGCTGGGTTTTCATATCCTTGGTGCTCAGTCATCGTCCAGAGGCTGAGTGGCTGGAGTTAATGGTGGCTTGGAGCCTCTGTGAGGCCTTTCTAGCAAATAAGGTGGCTCTAGAGAGGTACAATTCAAGAGTGTCAGCGTCTAGTACCTGCACCAGTGTGTGCGGTGAGAGGAGGTGGCTCAGCACGGCAGCTGTCCACTTGAGGGACCCACATCCTTGACAACAGGTAGACAGCCCAGGCCCTTCCGCCTAGCTGCATCTACTTGTCAAGCCACATATAGTGATAAGGGCCGTCACTTTAGTAAGCACTCACTGTGGTCCAGGCATGGTTTTGCAGTATTTGCCCATGCTGTTAGTAGCATTTTTTGGTTTATTTTTTATATGTATGTCTGTACACAAGTGTGTGTGTGTGTGTGTGTGTGTCTGTCTGTCTGTCTGTCTGTCTGTCTATGGAGGCCAGAAGAGAGTGTCAAATTCCCTTGGAGTTGGAGTGGCAAGCAGTTGTGAGCCACCTGATGTAGGTATTGGGAACTGAACCCGGGTCCTCTACAAGAGCAGTAAGTGCTCTTAACTGCTGAGCTATCTTTCTAGACCCCTATCAATTGTACTTTACAGACGAAGAAGCTAAGTTGCAGTTAACTAACATGGCTTGTTCGGGTCATGTGGCCAGTAGGTACTGGGTTCTAGCCCAGGTTAGCTCTCCCTGCCATCCTATGGTTCACAGTGGGGAATGAAGTAATGGGACGATCTCTAGCCTTGTCTTAGTAGCCACTCTAGGCTTGCGCATGGCAGCAGAGTTTCCGTGGGTAGGAAAGCCCACTGTGCCCTGGCACTGAGTGGAAATCGCAGCCCTCACCCCAATCCTGCCAAGCTGGTGTCAGAGACTTACACGCTGCAAACTGTTTGTGCTGAAGTATACATGGTGGGGGAGGGATGATCTGCCTCTGTGGTGAGCTGAGGAGTCACCATTTGGACATGTTAGGAAACCCCTGCTCTTAGTTCTGCCCATTCTATCTTACACGGGTCTGGATAACACTGTCTGCCTTATGATGTGTTTTCCAATATTATTGGTACACTTTCACTGAATGGATGAGTGTTAGTTTTTGTTGTTGTTCAGCGAAAACTGACATAAAAAGTCCCGGTCCAGGGGTGTAGTGTAGTTTGCCAGCAGAGTGTTTGCCCAGCGCAGCCCTTGGTTCAATACTCAGTGGGTTTTTTGGTGTTTGTTTGTTTGAAAAAGGAATTTTGCCAAGCAGATTTAAGATGTAATTGTGTGTGTGACCCACAGTCCTCACAGCTGGTGTTGGTTGGCACTGTCAAGGGGGGGTCTGGGTGAGCATGCGACCTCAGTTTCCACATTCTCTGTGCCACCCCCATCTTAGTTCACTGAGGCTGTTAGAACTCTCAGTTTCACAGAGTTCTCATGATCCACCAGCTCTACTCTCGGGGACTATTAACTCTGTTCAATTTTCTCAGCTTGATTTTTTTTTCCCCTCTTGTTCTGAGTTTAAACACTTTTGCAAGGGGAAAAAGAAGGGAGGAAAAACCAAAGTGAACAATCCAATTCAAATTGTCTACAGCTTTAAGTTGGGTACATTTTGTTTTAAATGTACAATTTGTTCTTTCAACCCTACGGTCTTTCCAGTCTCTGGTTCTTCTCCTTGAAGAGCCCAGGAACCCTGCACATCATGCCTAGACTGACACACAGGACTGTCTGTTCGTGGGGACAAAGTGACCTCTGCTCTTCTTCCCATGGTTCCTTGTGGTGGTCATGTTGGACACTTTGTCATAGGCTCACACACTACTTCCTGTGGCTGTGTGGCCTTGCCACAGGGGTGACTGTGACAGTTCGTCATCACAGGCTGCCTGAGGCTTCGTGTAGAACAGACCCATCCTGGAATAAGGGTCACAGGCATAGGGAGTGTGTCCATCACTTCTGCTCATACACTGACCTCGGTGCTTTGCTTGGTGACCCACAGACGACATGGCCTTCGACGTATCCTGGTTTGCAGTACACTCCTTTGGTTTGGACAAAGCTCCCGTCCTTCTGTCCTCCCTGGACCGGAAGGGAGTCGTGACTACAGGCCAAAGGGACTGGAAGAGTACTCTCAGCCTGGAGCGAGTGAGCGTGCTGGAATTCTTGCTGCAAGTGCATGGCGCTGAGGACCAGGACTTTGGCAATTACTACTGTTCTGTGACTCCATGGGTGAGGTCACCAACAGGTTCCTGGCAGAGGGAGGCTGAGATCCACTCCAGGCCTATCTTTATAACTGTGAAGATGGATGGTGAGCTCCCTCGCCCAGTGGCTGAATTATCTCCTTCTTGCGTTTTGCTATAGCTCATAGAATCCAGGTTTCCATAGTTTGGTGCAGCTTGTTTTTCATCTAGGGCCTTGCTTGGGCCAAAGCAATTTTGCTTGTTGCAAGCTTTGCAGTCCGGGCCTGGTGACACCCCTGGGAAAGGATTGTGGGAGCCTTGGCCTTCTGTGGTCTATGGAAACCCGTTTCACTGGATCCTAAGGTTGGCATGGCTTCTGCCATGTGGGGGCAGAGAGGCCTCCAGGGGAGGTGTAGATTAAAGACAGCCTACCCTTGCCCACCTGCTGCTTTTACTTTTGGAGTTGTGATCTCATGTGGCTCAAATTCACTGTCTAGCCCAGGACTGGCCTCTAACTCCTGATCTTTCCACTTGAGCCTCCCATCACATATTGTTTTACTTCTAGAAAAAGAAAGGCTCCCCCAGAGCCACTAGCGCAGAGTGTGGACCTCTTGGAACCCCAAGGTGGAAGAGTGTCTCTTAGCTTTTCTGACCCATACCAACTTCACCCCATCCAGACCAATCAAACCAATCAGATCTCTGCCCCTTGAGCACCTCAGAGCTGAACACTTGTCCCTTTATTCCCAAGAAACGTATCTGCCCTGTGAAAGCTTCAGAAGGTTATGTACGCCATTTGGAACAACTCCATGAGAGAATTGATTCCAGATGCTCCGAGGGCCAGGAGAAGCCTGGACCAAGAGTGGGTTTCCCTAGCAGCAATTGGTTTGAGGAGAGGGGCCTTCCCACTCCAACTCCTCCAGGTCACTGAGTCTTTCTGTTGAGTGACCTTTCCTGGGATGTCCACTTCTAGTCACCACTGACGAAAGCAATGACTAAGCAAAGAAACAGTGTCACCCAAGTCCGTTTGGTGACTCCGTGACTATTAGTGTTACAGGAGTATGGGCAGCATACAGGCAGCTGTACCACTGAAGAAGAATCATGTCCCATCCCCACCACACACACACCAGTAATTACCAACCACTTCTGTATTGGAGTAGAGGGCCTCATGAGCCGCTCCTCCACTCTCCCCAAAAGGGGAGCGTTAGTAAACCTGTCTAATAGAAGCCCAATGCAGGTAAACAGAGACAGTCTGACTTGAAGATGGTGACAGCCATGCCCTACCGGGAGGACAGAGTACTACGATACTTTCTGGTCCACATCCTGAAAAAAATGGTGACATTAGTCTCCCATGGGGGCTGTTATGAAAATTAGATCGTTCCAAACATTAAGGACCTGAGTGGAGGCAGCATCTACACAAAATGTTGGTGCTTGCTGGGAGGGAAGATGGCGCTCCTGGGGTGGGATCTAAACTCCTGTCATCTCTGCCTCATTTGCATCTAAACCCCGCTTGAAGTAACTCCATATGAAAATCCAGATTTACCAAACAAGGAAGGGAGTGATTATTCACTTTGCTCGATAATTTACTATAGTGTTACTTAAAATAGCATCCTTAGTACACTTCAGTTATTCGATGCATAGAATTGATTTATTCAGGTTTTTTTTTCCTTTAAGGATACATCTGCTGCTCAATGTGTGGTGCCCTTATACTGACTTTTAAAATCAATCTCCTGCCAAAACCCTAAAAGGAAGTTGACATTCAAAGGCATCAAGTAAAATCTCTTTACTGTGCCCCCCCACACACACATGCCCAGCTCTGAAGAGCTGAGTGGGGGCATGGGCTCATTTCTTCAATATAGCTGGACTACTCCTTTCTGAATCCTGTGCCAGGTACAGGATCTGAGGTGCTCTGGTCTCTGCAGAGACCCGATGAGTAGGGGTGGAGGACACAGATAGGGTGTGTGGGGGGAACCAGGGCTCCCTAGCACCCTCCCTCTCAGCACTAACCCTTTCTCTTTCTCTCTTGTGTCCAGTGTTGAATGCCTTCAAGTACCCGCTGCTGATCGGCGTGGGCCTGTCCACAGTCATCGGACTCCTGTCCTGCCTCATCGGGTACTGCAGTTCCCACTGGTGCTGTAAGAAGGAGGTGCGGGAGACGCGTCGGGAGCGCCGCCGGCTCATGTCCATGGAGATGGATTAAGCAGCGGAGATGGAGGGACAGAGGAACAGTGTAGGAATGGCGGGGGTGAGAAGAGGACCAGTAATACTTTACAACCAAGCGTGTTACACTAAAACCAGTCCTCTCTAATCTCAGGTGGGACTTGGCGCTCTCTCTTTTCTGCATGTCAAGTTCTGAGCGCGGACATGTTTACCAGCACACGACTCTTCTTCCCACGGCACTTTCTGATACGTAACAATCGAGTGTGTGTTTCCCCAGCTGCAGCTTTTCAACGGTTAACCCTGGTCTAATTAGTTTCCTCCTAGCGGCTTCTCAACCCTCTCATTTGTGTGTGTTGATCGCTTTTGATTTGAGGGATTGTGGTGAAGGCTGAAGGTGTTCAGAGTTGGTCATCGCAGGTGAGCAGGTACCTGCCCACCTGAGAGCTAGCATCCGGATGCAAGGGGCTGGCATCTGTAGAGTTGCTCCCTGCTGCTCTCCATGCTGGCCCAGAGCTGATAAAGACCTGCACCAAAGGCAAGCTGTGGTTTTGACTACCCTGCCCAGTCCCCATTTTCAAGAGTTTAAACTGTATTAGAACCTAAACTCAGCGTCTGTGACTTCTTGATTCCTATGCCTTTGTGCTTTCCCCCCCCTTCTCCACCCTCTTCTGTTTTCGGGTTTGTTTCTGTGAGAGTGAGGAAACGGCAGCCCTGGAGTCTAGAATCTGGCTTTCCACCAAGCACCTTATCTTGCCACCTTAGCCTTAAGAATGAGTATGAAGAAAAATCCACTGCCACCTCTGTTCAGGGCAGAAGGTCTGCGAGCAAGAGGACACTGGGGGCAAGGAAAGGAATAGATGCTCTCTCTCCCTCACAGCTCAGGGGCCACTGCGCTCCAGAGTCCCCAGGGGAGGGGAGGAGCTGAGGGCATCGAAGTTACACAGCTGAGCCAGGTGCCCTGTCCCTTCATGAGAGGCACTGTCGCTGGTCACCACAGGACCTGCTTGGGAGCCACAGTATGCCACACCCTTCACTTGCCTCGTGAGCTCCTTCACACAAAAGCAGATTGCTGCCTGCAATACTGACTGACTGCAAGGAATCAGAAATTGCTTAGAGCAAGTGTGTGTTTTCTGTGACCTTTTCAGTCCTTGAAGTCCTTTGAAGATCCCTGCAGGGGGTAGTGGAGAGGGGTATATTTTGAGGATGTTTGCCTTCCTATTAGGAATATGAAGGGAACCCAGCAATTTACTGTCATGTGAATGGCCTGTAAAATCAGGTTGAGAGCAGCTGGCTCTGCTTGACTGGGCACAGCAGGAATTAGGACATCAGGCGGACACACCTTCCAGGTCTCCATCAGGGCCTCAGCCACCCAGGCTCAGCCTAGCACAGCACTGGGCACCCACAAGCCTCCCCTGGGTACCAAGGCTCACTGCCAACTGATGCCCTCGCTTGTCCCTCTGGCTTTGAAGGATTTGACACTGTTGTCTTCCAAAGGGGGGAAAGATTCCTCCGATTTGAGCAATAAAGTAATATAAATAGTTGGCCATTCACGTGCAGCTCTTTGTCACCATGGGCCAGGATGAGCTGAGCCCCTCTCCATGTGGCCCACGGTGGCTTTTGTGTTCACCATCCAGTTTCCTCTGCTTGTTTTGCCCACCTGGGGACTGCTCTACTCCTGTGCTGAGATTCTGAGCTGGTGGGTCCATACTGGTCCAGCCCAGGTAGATCCAAGTGTAGAAGAGGTAACAAAAAGAGACAGCAGTTGCAGCCCATGCAACAAGAGAGGCCAGAGGAAGAGGGGGGTCTTGACAGATACGGGCGTTTCTATATGTCACTTCCTTAACTGCTAGATCAGAGGTGGGGTACAGGTGACTATACAAACAGGAATTAGGGGAGTAGAGCCAGGTACTTTAGTTACAGCCTTTGAGTCCTGCAGTTACTGAAGAAGACTCAGGGTCATTGTCGTGCGGTCCTCCTTAGGAGAAGGACTTAGCCTTGGGTGAGTCAGGCCCTGGGTGCACATAGAGCCGCTGGTGGGCCAGAGCAGGCACCCGATGGTGAGACAGAGGAGTGTTCAGGCCTGCCTTCCCCTTTCTCAACTGATGTTGAGATTTGAACCTGAGTGGCTGAGGCCCTGGCCTTCATGCCCAAATCCCCAAACTGCTTAGGGCTGGGAGAGGAGCCAGAAGCCCCAGGACCTTAGTTTTTTTGGGGACTATCAGCGTTCTGGGATGTGAGTCTTTTAAGTGTGGTCAAACACTCTTGATGTACCAAATAGGGTTCCCCCTGAAGTGTTCTTCCTGAGCCCCGCCCACTCCCCTTAAGTACTGGTGTGACGGAAGGGAAGGCTGAGCCAGGCCTTGGCAAATGAAATTGCACTTCTTAAAGAGAAACTTTATAGAAGGTTGGGTTTTTTTCCCCCTCGTTGCAAAAATTCCCCCTCCTGCCCCCGAAAGAGCCTGAGCTCCATTCAGATCGAAGCCTAGAAATTACTTCAAAGTGTTTACTTTATGATGTTTACACACACGATTCACTTTTTAAAAAAAAAAAAAAAGAATAAGAAAAATGCAAACTCTGGCTTTTTAACAACTTTTCAGATTTTTCCTGCATGGGATCTGCTGGCACCCTGACTCACCAGCTGGATCAAATCCTCATTGAGAAATGTCCCGATGTGTGTCTCCTCCCCTCCCCCCAGCCCACAGGGCTCCCTCCTGCCCAGACCTCTGTCTGTTTCTCTGGGGGCTTTTGCCTCCTGCTTTGCAGACCACCTGCAGCCATGATTTTGTTACGGCACCTGTGAGCCAAAGACTGCACCTTTGGAGCAGGAACACTAAGCAATACTACACGACTCGCTACTTTCGGGGGAATTTTTTTTATTTTTATTTTTTTTTTTGACAACAGGAAGAAGGGAACTAGGGTTTAGGTGAGTTCTCCTCTGCTGTGTGACCATATTCTCAGTGACACACATGTGTGCAGCTCACTAGGAGAACAAGGTTGGGTTTCTTTTCTAGTGTACTACACGAGAATCTGCAGACTTTTCCGTAGACAAAGAGGTCTTGTGTATTTTCGTCCATATCCAATGTTATACAAACTAATTGTGTTGTTTTATACTGTGGCCACAAATATTATGCAATGCACCATTGGTTTTGTTTTTTATTTCATTAAAGGACGTTTAATTTAAATTGAAGTTGTGTGTGGAAGTTGATACTGGCTTCTGTGGGCCTCTCCTTTCACCGGTAGGAGGAATTGTGGCCGATTCCAGGTGCAACGGCAGCATCTTCAGCTCTCTTCAAGTCCTGTAAAAGCACTGTCAGGCTAGGGAGGTGGTTCAGGCAGTAAAGTCCTGGCCTTGCAGGCACGGGGACTGGAACACAATCCTCTGGACGCATGGGGGTCCTGGGGTGGGGACTGGAGAAATGGCTCCATGGTTAAGAGCACTAGTTGCTCTTACAGAGGATCCTGGTTCAATTCTCGCACCCACATGGTGGCTTCAGCCATCTGTAACTTCAGTTCTAGAGGATCTGATGCCCTCTTTGGCTTTCTGTGGGCACCATGTAGCATGTGGTGCATATGCACATATGCAAGCAAAGCACACATAGACATTAAAGACTAAGATCTAAAATATGTGTGAAGCGGGGTATGGTAGCACACACGTCTGGTACTAAGTAAGCGGCAGGGATGGGTAGTTTCCTACCAGTGAGAGACAATGCCTCAAAAACAAAACAAAATGTGGACAAAAGTAGAGCTTGTTCTGCCCTCCACGTGTACACACAAGACATACACACACAGACAGCGGTGTGTATTCTGACCTCCAATGAAACAGCTGCATTCCGGGGAGAGTCCATTAGAGTTCTCTATAGGAACATAACATATAAAATGAATAAACACACACATAAAAGGGATTTATTAGACTAGCTTACAGGTCGTGCATGTCCAGCTAGCCAGCAATGGCTGTCTACAAGCAGAAGGTCCAGGTAATTGTTCAGTCTATGAAGCTGGGTGTCCTAGGTGGTCTTCAGTGTATGCCAGAATCCCAAAGAAGTTGGCTCTGCTGCCAGTGATGGAATGGACTTGGAAACAAGAGTAAGCTTCCTTCCTTCCTGTCCTTTGTCCAGGTTGGGCCAGAAGCTGTGGCCCCAATTAAAGGTGGCTCTTTCTACTTCAAAAATTCCAGATTAGAGTTGGGTCTTCCCATTTCAAATGATTTAATTATAAAACCCGTCCTTCACAGGGGTTTTAGTCCCAGAAGTAGTCAAGTTGGCAACCAAGAATAGCCATCACATCCGTGATAAGGTTCCCAGCAAGCAGAAAGGTGTAGGGTGAGATCCTCTTGCTTGTCCCCCCTTCCCCCTCCCTCCTGCTCAATTCCCATGACCTTTAGCAGTCTCTCTTTCAGGAACGAGAAGTTGGAAACCATCTGTCTCTGCAGAGGAGGAAACACATTCTCTAACCAGACAGACTGTAACAGGTGGTTTTTCTGACTCACTTTGGGGTTCCAGCTCTGCAACATAAGAACCACACTGTTCCCCAGCAGATCTGGGCAGGAGCAGGCACCTGCAGCCCCTCCTGCATTGTTCCAGCTCTGCAAGCACCCGCAGCCCACCTCCCGGGCTGACATTCCTCTAGGCCTTGCTTTGTACCCTGTGTTTCTGTGTCCCGTTTAGTAACCACCTCACGTGAGTTACTCAGACGGAGCGTATGTTGCTCACATCCTGCGGTTCAATGATCTGCTGTCAAAATGGCCTGTCATTACATTCTCTCCAGTCCAAACCCTGCTACAGGCGGAGCCTGGCTTGGGCAACTCTACTGTTACTGAAATGGTTCCTTCTCAATGTCAAAAGCAAAACAAACTTTCTCACACACCTGCTGCCACGTGCTCAGGCACTGCTGAGGCTGGCCACCTGCCATGGGCCTGCCCCTGGGCCTTTTCTCACAGGTTGCTGCAGAAATCTGTCTAACTTGACCTTCTCCAGGCTCCAGGGATGCAGCTCTTCCCTGGTCTAAGAGGCTGCCTGACAGATGTTCTGGTAGTCTGATGGTGTACCATGAAGATGGGAGCATTCACTATGGCCATTACTCAGTCCCACACTGCGATTCTTAGGATGTGCCCTGCATTGGGACAGTCCCCACACTGATGTGGTCTCATCTTCAGGTCACCCTGAGGAGCTCCAGCACAGGTCCTTAAATGGCAGTCACTCTTCTCCCTGTAACTGCAGGGCAGTGCTCATGGGACACTAGAGGGATAGCTGTGTGGTGATTTGGATATGGCAGGGCCACCACGCCGGCAGCGGCTGCCACTGAGAAGATGGTTGTACCCACAGATGGCATCGGAGGACACATAGTTGGGATTTGGTAGCTATTTCTTGGGTATGACATCAGAAACATGAGTAGCAAAATCAAAAGTGGACAAATGAAACCATACCAAAATTTTAAATGCTGTGCAAAGGAGAAAATGTTTACACATCATATATGTGATACAGGATTAATAGTTAAACTGTGTAGAAATTTGATTATTGGCTGGGTGGTGGTGGCACATGCCTTTAATCCCAGCACTTGGGAAACAGAGGCAGGCAGATCTCTGTGAGTTCAAGGCTAGCCTGATCTACAAAGCAGATGGCGGGACAGGCTCCAAAGCTACACAGAGAAACCCTGTCTTGAAAAAAAAAAAAACACACAAATGGAAAAGAAAAATTTGATTATTAAAGTTAAAAATAGGACAAGGAGTTGCGTAGAAGACTCTAAAGAACACATCCAAATGAGAAGATACCTGGTCTCATTGCCCATCAGGCACCAGGAGATGCCACATGGTGTGTGTTAGGATGCCCGCTCTTGTGCAAGAAGGCAGAAGCTGAAGAGATGATTCAGTGGCTAAGAGCACTTGCTGCTCATGCAGAGGACCCAGTCTCTAACACTCACATTGGGTGGCTCACAACTGCCTATAACTTCATCTCCAGAGGACCCAATACCTTCTTCTGACCTCCAAGAGTACTTGTGTGTGTGTGTCTGTGTGTGCTTTTGCACACACAGACACACACACAATGTAAGTAAATGAAAAAAAGATACAGAAAAGTTGGAATAAGCTGTGTTGGTGTTGATGTGAAGTACAGCCATTATGCAAAGTAGTATGGAGGTTCTTCAAGAGATTAAAAATAGACCTGCCAGATGATTTAGCAATCCCACTTCTGGGACTCTGTCCTAAAGAAAATATGTTCTTCAAGCCATGTCTCCAAGAGACACATATGCTCATGATCTTCACAGTAGCCAAGAGGTAGAAACAACTTAAATGTCTGTCAGCAGATGAACGAGTAAACAAAACGGAATATTGTTTAGCCTTTAAAAAGAAGATCTTGGGGCTGGGGATATTGCTGAGGTGGCAAAGTACCATACAGGCTTGAGTTTCTGACCACGGACACCATGGAGAAGCTGGGCATGGCAGCACATGCCTGTAATCTCGGCACTGGGAGGGCAGTGCCAAGAGGTTCCCTGGGATTCTCTGGCCAGCCAACCCCGCTGAATCAGCCCAGCTCCACTGTAAATGAGAGACCTTGCCCCAAACAATAAGTCGGAGAGTGATCAAGAAAGAACCCTAATTGCTTCCGGGTGCATATTTATTCTCACGCAGGTGCATGAGACCTCCATCCCCCACCACACACACACATAGGTGCACACGCGCCAAAATACAAAGGTAGGTAGGTAGATGGATATCCTTGAGCATGCGCATGATTGAACCTTAATGATATTACTCCTTGTGAAGTAAGCCAGATACAGGAACTATGTGGAGCATCTGAAGCACTTGGAAGTCAGAGCAACAAAACGGCGGCAGGCGAAGTAGGAGGTGTGTACAGGGCTCAGTGCTCCCCTGGCACCACGTGTATTTTTAACTTCTTCCACATTAAAGAAAAGGCATTAGTGGTTTTACATACTGCGAGGCAGTAGATTCTAGACAAGTTGGATGTGGTGACACACCCTTGTAGTCATGGAATTTGGGAGGCTGAGGCAGAAGTGCAGCCAGTAATAAATAGTTCAAGGTCAGCCTGTTCTACTTAGTGACTTTGAGGCTGGATTGGGCTGTGTATCCCTAGTGTAGTAAGGGGTGATTAGGGCTGTCGAGGTGGTTTAGCAGGTTGAAAACACTTTCTACCAAGCCTGACTACCTGAATTCAGTCCACAGGACCTACAGTGTGAGAGCAAACCTTCGTATGGGTGCAACAAGTTGTGTACCCCGCCAGCATACACACACACAAAAATCTTAAGTTGGCTATGTAGTACAATGAACCCTTGAACAATGCAGACTGTGTCAGACACAACAGTTGGGTATTTGTATGGGAGTATGGGAGTTTCCTGTCCCCACTCCTTCCTCCTATTCTGAGTTGTCTTCTCTAAACTGTTCATCAAAGTTGCTTGTAGATCAGGAAGTTTATAGAGTCGCCCTTCCCTGGGGAATGTTCTCTTAGCAAGAAGAAATGACCCAGGGATCCCTGTGGTGGTGTCTTCCCTTCTACAGGCAGCTAAGCAGATCTCCAGCTCTCCACCCCCTGTGCTGCCCTGCTTCTGTGCCAAACCCTGCCCTTGGCCTTTGCTCACAGGAATTCAGTCCACACTTTGAAAACTTCTTTAGCCTTATAGTAAATGTGTTGATGGGGCCAGGGCAGCAAGCAGCCAGAATAAAGGGGCTGGAGTGAGACAGGGCAGCATCCTCTAGCACAGGCCCAGCATACAACAGTGTCACTCAAAGCCGTGGTTTCTTCTTGCAGAGTGGCTGGGATGCTGAACAGGTAGCCATGAGGCTTAGCCACAGGCTGCCTGACATCAAGCAAGTCTGAGTTTGGGGCAAGATGTCAGGGCTCCAGGGGACATAGTGGCAGTCCATTTACTGTTGATCCCGTAGGCTTTCTGGCTTTTGTTTTTGTTGTTTTTAATCCCTCTGCAAGTCACTCACTATCCTACACTTGACCTTCCGTTAGCAACACATACACCCTTAATCCCAGCGCTTGGAAGGCAGAGGCAGGTGGATCTAAATTCAAGGCCAGCCTGGTTTGCAGAGTGAGTTCCAGGACAGCCAGGGCTATGCAGATAAACCCTGTCTTGAAACAAACAAACAAAACAAAACAAAACACCCCCCCCCAGAAAAATTCAAAAACAAAAAAATCCCACCATGACCAGAAACAACGTGGGAAATAAAGAGCTCATATCAACTCTCAGGTCATGCTCCATTACTGAGAGAAGTCAGAGCAGGAACTTGGAGGCAGGGACTGATGCAGAGGCCCTGGGGGGGGGGGGTACTGCTCACTGGATGTTCCTTCCTCATAGCTTGTTCAGGCTGCTTTCCTACCTCAGGACCACCAGTCCAGGAGTGGCCCCCACCCACAAAGGGCTGAGCCCTTCCCCATCAATCACCAGTTAGGAGGATGTACCACAGACCTATCTAGAGGAACATTTTCCCAATAGAGGCTCTCTCTACCAAAATGGCTCTAGCTTGTGTCAAGTTGACATAGAACTAGTCAGCACAGCAACCTCAGACTCTAACCTTGTGGATTTCCACAGAGCAGCCCAGGGCTTGGAGCCTCCATTTACTTGGCTGTAAAGTGGGACTGGCAATGCCCGCCATAAGTCAGTCTATGAAACTGCCGTACACCCAGTAAGGAAAAGTCACGGTTTGTTCTGAGGCCCTAGATGAGTATGATGTAAGATCATAATGTTCATAGTTTTAGTGATTCTGTAGAACTAATATCAAGGTGTGTCAGCTTGAGAGAAGAAATAGAACTTTTTGTCTATCTTGCAGGAACTGGGACAGCTTTTCTTTTCCTTGACAACAGAAGTGCTCTCTCTCTCTCTCTCTCCTTCCCTCCCTCCCTCCCTTTTCTTCTCTCTCCCCTCCCTCCTCCTTTTAGAAAAGAAGCAACATCACCCTGTCAATTCTGGCAGAAATGTAGGCAATTAAAATAGAAAGAGGAAAAAAATGTTTTGGCAAGAGCCAGGAATCTGAAGTTGCAGCACATTTACTGGGTCAGATACATTTCAGGGCTGCAGAAACTCCGTGTTGTTGGCCGCGTGGCTCATGCTTATTTCTGAGATAATTCTCTCTTCACCGCACATGACAAATGCACTGATGCTTGAGGTTTTTACTCTCCCCCCACCCCTCTGCTGGGTCATTGAGCTGCTTCCTGCAGCCAAGAGGCAGAGCTTGCATTTGGATTTGGTCTTTGTTCTGTGGCACAATTCTTCTAGCAATGATCCACCCACTACAGATGGGAACCAATAACAGACCAAAGTAATGCCACCAAAGTCCAACTGGTGAACCAGGGAGTTTGCTGAGGTTACTTACTGATGTGGGAGTGATTTCTTATTAATAAAGAAACTGCCTTGGTCCATTTTATTGGATAGAAAATTAGGTAGGCTGAGTATACAGAAGAGAATTCTGGGAGAAAGAAGCTGAGTCAGGGAGTCGCCATGATTCTCCCACTCCAGACAGACGCAGGTTAAGATCCTCCCTGGTAAGCCAGCTCGTGGGCTACATAGAATATTAGAAATGGGTTAGAACAATATGTAAGAGCTAGCCAATAAGAAGCTGGAACTAGCCGGGCCAGGCAGTGTTTGAAAGAATACAGTTTCCGTGTAATTATTTCGGGCATGAGCTAGCCAAGCGGCCGGGGTGTTGGGGACACAGCCCCGCCTCTCCTATTTCAACAACTTACTTCATAGGTAAGGGGTTACTTACAGGTTCAGAGATAAGGCAGCGAAGTACTGAAAATACCCACGCCAGCATGGCCGGCAGCTCACGAAAGCTAGAGCCTGGAGTTCTCTGTACAGCTTAACAGGAAGCTTAAAAGAGTGGAGAGTCTCCTGTCCTTAGCATCCTAGTTGCTTATACTGGGCATGGGAAGGGCTTTGTGGATGTGGTAAGTTTTAGGGACTTCCTGAGACTTGTGAGTTGTTTCCTTCCTTAGTCTTAAGGAATCTTCTTCTAGGATGGAATGTTTTTACTAGGTTTATGGGACTCTTTTTGTGAAAATGTGTAAGACACATGGCAAAGCATTGAGTTGTCCAACCCAGGGCCATCCTAGGTCATTACTGATCCCATCACCCAACATATTAGTGAAGTTACTTAGCTAACACATACACTGATCAGTAAAAATAAATGTTTATTACTGAAGCCACCAAGTTGTGTAGATGTTTATTACACAGTAGTAACTGCTGATACTACTAAACTGTTAATACCATAATGTGGCCTATGACAGCTCTAGCCAAAATGGTGAACAGATTTCTGCATTTCAAGTTGTGCTGATACTATAATTACCAGCTTGGACAGTGAGTTTGAGATCTCAGCCCTAGGCAGTCTGCCAGTTAATGCTCTTCTACACACAGCCAGCATGTCCCTGCCTCTGTCTTTGGGATTTTACTTCTTCCTGGGGTGTCCTTCCTATCCCCTCTTGTCCACTGGAATCATACTGGACCTGCAAGGACCTACTTCAGAGCATGTCTTTTGTAAACGATCTTGGTGGCCAGCCCTGCATCTCCAGCCATTCACTCCTAAGGTTTTTCTTGCTGGGCCATGCGCTGGATACTCCAAACCTGCTTCCTCCTGTGGTTTCTGTTGTTTATCTTCAGATGTTTACTGAACTTGACTCCAGGTTCCTGAGGGGTGGAGCTTTCTTTTCCTTCCTCTACCCTCCAAGTCTTACACAGAACTTTGAAGAGGGAAGTCCAGAATCTTTCACAAAGGCCTGTGCAGGTTAACTGGATTCAGGGAGCTAGTCTTTAAGAGCCCACAGCTAGTGAATTTAACCAGAGGGCAGGATGATTCAGTGAGCAGGTGTGTGGATAGATAAATAAAGAGTGGATGGATGGATTAAATATCAATATCCTGGCTCTGTAGATGCACCCTGATCTATGGTCGTTGCACTAAGAAAATGAGTTTTACCTTAAAATGCCTTTGTCCCGAAGGCTCCTTTAACCACTCACTCACTCTTTCTGGACCAGACATGCCCTACCTCCTGCAACTGTAGCCATCTCCCAAAGGACCTCCTCTACTTTCTCCAGTGTGACAACTGTCATGTTCTCTCCTGCTCCCCTCTGTCAGGCTCCACCATCTAGAGAAGAGAGGCTGTTCTTTAACATGAGGCTTTCCAGCACTTGGTATCTTGTCATGTAGAGGGACTCTCTACGTTTCTGATGTTTCATCTCTCTGTCCTGTCTTTATTTTAAATGCCCCAGTTCAGGAACTCGTTCTTGGTGAAACAAGCAACTACAAAAATCTATGACTGGCCTTTTGTTTATAGGCCTCTCTACCTCCCTCACCTTCCAACCAGTTAATAATACGAAATTTTGTTTTCAAAGAAAAACCATGCTGTCTTCATATTAAAAAACCCTCCTGATGGTTCCTCTGGTCAAGATTAGAGTCTGGCTAGCTTTCATAACCCACTAAGATCTGTCCCAGGCAACCTACAGATGCCCTCCCCACACCAGCCCCAAGGAAGGGACAGTCAGCATTGCTCTGCTGTGCTAGGGTGTTTCCCAAGAGTGCCCCAGCCGTTTTGCCTCTAGTCCTCTCTTTAGTCCAGTCCCATCTATCCTGACCTTCCCTTCTGCCCACCAACTTCCTACTCTGCCTTTACATGTCCCATTGTTTGTGGCCACATCTATTTGTGGTCGTCTGATTAGGAATGCATTTCCTGGGGCTGGAGAGATGGCTCAGCGGTTAAGAGCATTGCCTGCTCTTCCAAAGGTTCTGAGTTCAATTCCCAGCAACCACATGGTGGCTCACAACCATCTGTAATTAGGTCTGGTGCCCTCTTCTGGCCTGCAGACATACACACAGACAGAATATTGTATACATTATAT
>NW_026067977.1:1943467-2071114 GCF_014885135.2 Alexandromys fortis | reverse complement strand
TATATATTGCATTTCCTGGCTGGGCGTGGTTGTGCACACCTTTATCCCTAGCACTTGGGAGGCAGAGGCAGGTGGATCTCTCTGTGTATTTGAGGCCAGCCTGGTCTACAAATCAAGGAGTTCCAGGACAGCCCAGGACAGTCGGGGATTATTACACAGGGAAAACAACTTTAAAAAAAAAAAAAAAAAGCATTTCCTGAGAGTAGAGGGGACGGTTGTGAATATCTTTGTATGTGCAAGTTCTACCTCAACACCAGAGCATGGGGGTGGGGAGAGACTGGATGAATGAATGAATGAATGAATGGTTGGATGGGTGGATGGATGAATGGATAATGAGTGAGCAGACAATGGGTGGATGCAGATAGATGGAAGGATGATTGGCAGATGGGTGGGTAGGTGGATGGGTGGATGGATGGAGGGAGGGAGGGAGGGAGATCTGGATAGGTGGATAGATGGTGGATGGATAGATGACGTTTGGGTAGGTAGACAGGTGGTGGATAGAACAGTGAAGAATTTATCTGGTACCGTGCCCTAAAACAAACAAACTTGCTACTAATCTGCCTAAGTTTGTGCTTTACCAGGTCCTAGAGACTGAGGCTAATAACTTCTCTCCTTGGTCTCCAGACCCACCCTGGGAAGCTAGAAATTCACTTAGAGTCTTCTGATGGTGCTAACAGGAGCTAATACCCATTGAACACTTTCTGTGGGTTGAATATTGTTCTAAGTGCTTTAAACCAGTGAGCTTTTTGGCTCTCTTGTGGGGTGCGTGTTATGAGCAGCCCCATTTTAGAGATGAGAGTTAGAAAAGGTTAGCTTTTCGTAGGTCACACAGCTGCTACTAGTAGAGTCTGCCCCCAACCCCAGGCAGCCTAACTCTGAAACTTCCATCTTCACCACTTCTGTGACCCCGAGTTCGTATTTGCCAGGGGCCCCCTCATGCTTCCTCCCTCAAGAGGGGAGCACGATATTTCTCAGTGCTTTTTATTAATCCAGTTTTCTGGAATTCCTTCATATTTAGCCAGGAAGAACCCCAGCTTCTGTCTGTCTGCATGTGTTTGCTTCACCATGAAGCTAACTAGTTACCTCCCACCCAGTTCCGAGTGACCGTGAACGTAGCCACCTTTGCTTTCTGCAAGCCGTCTCTGTCTCTCCGTGGGCTGAAAACCACACCTTAGCTTCCTCTTTACCTTCGCCGTGACAGCACAGAATTTTGTCACTCAGCTTCTGAGCAACCTCAGTGCCGCTGCCCTGAGAGGCAGTGCCTGTCCAGATGGCATACATCCTGTGTGCGGTATCTCTCTTTCTCTCTCTGGGTAAGTTTTACAACTTTGATGTTTCTGCCATCACAGGGCCTTGTCATCCAGAGGCTGCTGGGTGAAAGCAGTACAGTTTGGTCTTCACAGCAACAACTAAGTTATAGATTGACTTTGTGGTCATCGTTTACTTATTGGTGACAGTGTTAGGCTTCCTTAGATGTCCTTGTGATCTGGGGCAGTGGAAGACTTTGATGTATCCTGGGCACCTCATGTCTTTTATTTCTCTATTTTTTTAAAGTTTGTCTGTCTTTGAGCTTCGCATGTCTCTGACTTTATGTCACCTTCCTGGGCTGACCATCCTATGGGGGGGGGAGGGAGGGCTTTTGCTGCCACATGAAGAGGCCTTGAGGTTTGCCTGATGTTAGGGCGTAACTAGATGAGTGTGCTTGTGAATGTGGCGGGGTAGAGGAAAAGGGAAGAAGAGCCCTCCAAAGTTTAGGCCAAGCTAAAAGAAGGTTCTGGGCTTCACCAGAGAGCGAGAGCAAGAGAGATTAAGAAGATTGATTGGCTCTGCTAAAGGCCATATGGGGCCTTTATACATGTTTGAACAGGGTAGAGGAAGGAACAATTTGGAGGTAAATGAAGGAAGCAGGTGAACTGAGCAGGGAATAAAATACTCCCTTACCAAGTAGGACAGGTACCAGGGATACTGTGTACCGTATACAGCGACCATCACAGGATAACCTATAAATGCATATTATAAAATGCATAGGAACAGAGGGTAAACTGGCCATATTGAAATAGAGTTATCAAAATATTTTCAATAGCCCATGTTGTGGCATCTGTAATAACTGCACTTGAGAGCCAAGTAGGAGGCCAACCTGTGTTATATAGTGAGCCCTATCTAAATTACATTTTTAAAACATTATATATTTATTTCCTTTCTCATTTATGTGTTATACAAGATCTAGAGGAATATTTATTAACCACCAACTTCAAGGAAGTAGTGGGTATGGATAGAATATTTTAATATGACCACAAAATTGTCATATAATATACAAATATCTGATTTCTTGTTGATGCCCATCACTGAAGGACACAGGACATTTTCATTGGAGATTAATGAAAAATAAAGATGTCAGGTCTTTTCTTCACCCTGGTTTAAGAACCCTTTCATCCTATCTGTGGGTTCAAGTTTAGAACCTTTGCTTCCCAGAGACTGAGCAGAGTTTGTGCAGATCCGGACAGCCGGAATGAGGTAGGAAGTGGGCTAGGCTGTAGCCAGTGTGGCCAAGGCTGTGGCTTTTTTTTTTTTAAATGAAGGGAGTGCAGTATTCAGTATCATGGGTTGACCAGCAAGCCCTGGTGGGGTTGAACCAGGCTCGCATCTCAAAGAGCTTACGGGTGAAGATCAGACCTGGAGCCCGATGAGGAGACAGGAAGCCTGCAGAGGAGTGTTCTAGGACCCTTTGCCAGGTGACTGGCACCTGCCAGCACCCTGGCAGGACAGGCATTGCTGAGGCCTTGGTGGGGTCCCACACGGACTGCTGCGTCCAGGACCTTGTTCTGTCATCCAATGGAGGATGCATGCTTCGTGTTTGGTGACAGCATTTGCCCTGTGTGTGGGTGAAATGGGTTTACACTGAACAGGGATGCAGAAAGTTACTCAGCCTCATTCTGGTTTCTGATACTTGTTTTTAGTCTTTAGTTATCCATTTGTTTTTGATAAGCAGGCTGGAAGGTTGGGAGGAAGGACCATAATGGCTCAGATGGAAAAAGGAGAAGCTGGGTGCTTTTCCCTACCCACTGCCATGGTTGCCTGACCCCAGTTCCCCACCCACTGCCACGGTTTTCTGACCCCGGTTCCCTACCCACTGCCACGGTTGCCTGACCCCGGTTCTGCATTTGTCCCTTCTAGACTTTGACTCATATCAAGTTCTAACTGTGCATGGAATCACAGTTTTTACATGAGACACGCGTAAATCAGGAAATAACTTGAAAGCCTGCTATGTGTCATTATAATTATAGAGAAGAAATGCAGGAAATTAGTGATGATAAAGCCATCAATCACATTGTTTGGCGAATCTAGTCTCTGTCCCAGCTCTGTGGCTTTGTTTTAGAAGGTGGGGACTAAGTCTCCAGGACCCAGCACCTGCTCACCAGGGACTTTCAAACTGAGCCGCACTCAACACCTCAACTTATTATTTTAAAAAATTAATTATTATTTGCGTGTAGCATGTGAACATGCATGGAGTCAGGGGGTAGCTCTGTGGACTCCGTTCTCTTCCACCTTTTCATGGGTTCTGGTGATTGAACACAGATCGTCAGGTTTGCTTCCTAAGTACCTTTAACTGATGAGCCATCTTACCAGACCCTCTTTAATTATTTATTTATTTCATATTAAACAGAAAGACCAAGCCATAAATTAGGATGCGACTCTTGAAGGCTCACGCGGTGGGTAAATGCTCCCCTGGGCTTAGCTGTTGGACCTGCCTGCTCCCTGGATCACCTCTGACCCTGACCAGCTGCCATACAATTAAGGGAGCCATTAACACAAAAGCCGATGGAGAGGGTATTCTTTTGTGTTACTGAGATTGTGTTCATGGAGAAACGAAGAACTTTCCACTTTAGTCAGTATGGATGAAGTCCCAGCTCCCCCTATCTTCCCCCCAGCACAGTGCATATTTAATGTATAGGGAAAGAGCAGTTGTTTGATGTGTTGGCTGGACCTTCAGTAGGTTTTGCATACGGTGGAATTACTTCAAATTCTTTTGTTTTTGAGACAGAGTCTCACTGTGCAGCCCAGGACATGGCTGTGTTGTGGCCTGAATGTTGGTGTCCTCTCAGGATTCACCTGTTGGAACTTTAACCCCAGAGGGACGGTATTAGGAGATAGGGCCTTTGGAAGGTGGATGGCTGAATGGCTTCGTGCCCTTAAAAGAGATTGGAGAGATCCAGCTAGTCCCTTCCTTGTGTGAGGGCACAACTAGAAGGTACATCCTCAAAAATCGACTAGTGCCTTAGTCTTGGAATGCCTAGTCTTTGGGGGCTGTTTCTGGCTCTTCTCCGTTCAGGTTTTTGATATTGCTCTGTACAGACTAAGACATAGACCTTTTCAGAGGAGAAAGAGAAAGGGTTGAGGTTTCATAGGTTATTTATTTTTTTAAACTTTTTTTAAATTTATTTATTATTTATACAATATTCTGTCTGTGTGTATGTCTGCAGGCCAGAAGAGGGCACCAGACCCCATTACAGATGGTTGTGAGCCACCATGTGGTTGCTGGGAATTGAACTCAGGACCTTTGGAAGAGCAGGCAGTGCTCTTAACCTCTGAGGCATCTCTCCAGCCCTCATAGGTTATTTATTTATCCATTGATTTTTGCAGTTCTGGGGGTAAATTCAGGGCCTCGTGCATACTAAGCAAGCACTCAACCACTGAGCCACACCCCCAGCCAGTATACTTGAGAGGGAATTAGCAGAATTCGAGAGGCCAGTTCGCAGGGATTGCACACTGAAGTGCCTAACCGTCATGTCGCTGTGTGCTGTGTCAGGGCCTCTCTCTTCTTCCTAGGGATGATGGCACTGCGGGGGACCACCATGGCTCTTTTAGTAGACGGATGACTAAGTGTTTTTGCACAGTGACTTTCAGCCTTGTGGTCCAGCCTCCCATTCTTCTTGCCCTGTCTGGCTCCATCTCTCTCGTCTCCATTCACTGAAGCCTCTACAAAGGTGCTCTTATCCATCCTGCTGCTCACTGCTCGTCACTCCCTTACCCGTTCTAGCTGTCATCCTCATCCTGTTCCCTACAAGGTCATGAAGTAGTTTGTATGGCCTGCCGTGACTTCTTAGCCTCAAAACGCCCGCTGCTTCTGCTTTCCTGGGATTTCTTACAGAGACCTGCAGAGCGATGGAGCCATTCGTCTCAAAGGACGCTTCCAGTCCCTGCCCCCCAGCAGCCCTCAGCAGTGCTGGCCAAGCCCTTTCCTCTTGGAACACCCTACATCCTGTGGTTCTCAAGTCACTGTGTGATGGCTGCCTTCCCGCCTTCCTGACTTCCCACTCCCCTTCTGTATTTTTCGTCCCCCCTCCCCCATTTTTTAAACAGAGATTCTCCTTGGCCATCTTCAGACTCCCTGAAATGTCTGAATACTTCTAGTGAGCCTGGTCTACATCTACAGCTCAGATTCTGGGACTTGCCAGGGCAGTAAGAAACAGTGGGCATAGCCGTGGACCAGCTGGGCACTCACAGGTTCAAGTCTGGCTGAATCACTGTGAATTTTGACATTACTAAACACAGAAATAATGGAATGTTTTCGAAGTCTACAGGTCTTTAAAAGTAAAATACGCATACTTAATTATTTTCCCAAATTTTTTGGTATCTTTCCTTTTTATCCCATTCAAATTCCCTGCCTCTAAAGTTAAGTGCATTATCTTCTTGCCCACCATGAATACACAGTAGAAATTCTCACTGATACCCCCCTTCTTCTTTTCTGCTGAGTACCATTGTTCTCCCAGACGATTTTATTAAACATGAGTATCTGGTTTCCTCCCACCTCCTGTCCCTCTGTTCATCCCTACTACACCAAAGCATCCAGAGCCCTAACCTCTCCAGCTGTCGTCTCCACGATAGCTCTTAAGTTCCGTCCCTTTTCAAGGCCTGCGCTTGCATCACCTCTGTCCTGAGCTAGATGTTTTGGTGTATATTTCCAACTTCCACCATTCTCCACACAACCCTCGGGCTGTGTTTCCTACGATATTTCTGGCTCTCGCAGTGGCTTCCCCACTGCCTGATTAACTTCAGCCTGCTAACCATGATAGTCAGGCTCCTCACGCTCCTAGCCAGTCTCATGCCCGCACCCAGTCTTCTTGTCCTTCTTTCCCCGAAGCTGACCGCTTCCTATTTCTGAACAGCTCTTTTCGGTTTCACTCACGTCATCTTGGCATAGTCTCACTCATCTGAAAGGCTCTGTCCCCACTTGGCCTGTAGTCTTCCCACTCTTCCAAAGTCCAATCCTGATACCATTTGTGCTAGTTGTATTTGTCACCTTGCCACAAACCTATACATACCTGGGAGGAGGGATTCACAATTGGAAAAATGTCACCACCAGATTGCCCTGTTGGCATATCCATGGAGACCTTTTCTTGATTGCTAATGGATGCAAGAGGCCCGGCCCACTGCAGGCAGTACCATCCCCAGGCAGGTGGACCTGGGCTATGTAAGAAGGTAATTGAACATAAGCCTGGGGCAAAGCCCATAAGCTGAGTTTCTCTAGTCCTTTTTCAGTTCCTCCCTTGAGTTCCCACCCTGGCTTCCCTCTATGAGGGCCTGTGGGTTATAATTTGAATTAAGCCCTCTCATCTCCCCCCCAAGTTGACTTTAGTCATGCTGTTTGCCACAGAAACAGAAGGAAAATAGAATAGCATCTTTCCTGCAAGTCCCACTTACCCCCGCCACACACACACACACACACACACACACACACACACACACACACACACCAGTCATGAAATCTCTGCTCTCTTAAAATTCCTCCAGGGGCTTGCATTGGTATATTTGTCATGGAGGTGACTGCCATTCTAACCGGCTTGCTTATTAAGACTCAAGGTCAGAGATGGCTCCAAACTCTTCTTTGTAGGTTACAAAGAAGTACAAAGTATTCTCAAATAGCAGAAAGCCTCTATGTGGCTGAATAGATATTTATTGAATTGGCAAATAAAGCAGGGGGACATGGAGTACTCGTTTTCACAATCGAGACTTCTAATGTGCATGTATTTCACCAAGAACTGACAAAAGTGTGAAGCAGTGTGGCCCAGCTGCCCACAATAAAAATGATCATATAATATGCCCTGACAGAAAGAGAGTAATGGCACCTCAAAACTATACTTTAAAAAATGTTCCTTTAGCTGGGAGGTGATGGGGCACACTTTTAATCCTAGCATTAGGGAGGCAGAGGCAGGCAGATCTCTGAGCTGGAGGCTAGCCTGGTCTACAGAGTGAAATTTAGGACAGCCAGGGCTACACAGAGAAACCCTGTCTTGAAAAACAACAACAACAAAAAATATATATATATACACACATACATCATGTGTGTATATGTGTATATGTATGTGTGCATGTGCATGTGGAGGTTAATGTCAGTTGCCATTCTCAACCTCCTTTCACCTTTGCTTTTTTTTTCAGTTTTTTGGAAATTGAAATACACCATCGCCCCCTTTCTTCCTTCTAACCCCTCCTATATCTCCCTACCTCTTCTCAAATTCATGGCACCTTTTTCTTTGTCATTGTTACATGTACGTATATATGTGTACTTACATATAGATATGCATAAGTACATAAATACCACCTGCTCGGTCCATTTAGTCTCACTTATATGTGTATGATTTCATGGCTGACCACTTGGTGTTGGAGAAACAATTATGGGTCTCCTTCCTGGGGATAACTATTTCTCCTGCTCTCAACAATCCTTAATTGCCTGTAGTTCTTTGTCCACAGGTGGGGCCCAGTGAGATTTCCTTCTTCCATGTGAGCTTGTCTATTGGTGTTGTGCTTCTCAGGTCTTGTTTAGGCACTCAGGTTGTTGAGGGATGAGTGAGGCTTCTCTGCCATGTCCAAAAGACATTCTCCCAGCAGATTTCCTGGTCGTCTGTCACGAACCATCTTCTGTCCCCCTCTTCTATGATGTCACCTGGAGATGGGTACCCCACGATCACTCGTTCTTTGCATTTTGACTAATTATGGTTTTCTGCAATGTTCTCCTTTTGCTGCAAAGAAAAGTTTATTTGATGAGTGATGAGAATTACACGTATCTGTGGGCATAGAGATAAATATTTAGAATGTGTGGGGAGTTAGGCTGACTTAGTAAAGTGGCAGTAGTAGGTTCTTCTCTAAGATTCATGACCTCGTTAGCCCTGTGCGGCTGGCTAGGTTTCCAATACCAGGCATGGTTTCTCTCCTGTTCAAAAGGCCTTAAGTCCAATTAGAGAGCCGTTGGTTACTACCAAGATATGAGTGCCAGTATTGCAGCCTTAGGAAATCGTGTCAAATTGGTCACAATTAGACAAATTGGCTGTCTACCCTATATATAGAAACAGGATCTGCCACTGTACCTGGGGACTCACTGATTCAGATAGGTGAGCTTGCCCATAAGTCCCAGGAATCCTCCTGTCTCTGCCTCCCCATCATTTGGGTTACAGGTACACCGCTGTGTCCAACTTTTACCTGGATACTGGGGGTTGCAGTTCCTTAAGCATGCGCAACAGGCATCTCTTCAGTTCTAAAAAATATATCCTCATGGTGAAGTGTAGTATATAAGGAAAGGTTAATAAAACATAAATGTGAACTTCGACAAATAAGAAGAAAATAAAACCCATGCAATCAATACAAGGTTCAAGAAACATCATTAGGTCCCTAGAGGTGCCCAGCCATCACTGTACACACTGTACATCACTGTACACAATCCTTCCTCTCAAATCACTCCTGACTCTCATGATAACCACTTCCTGGCTTATGATTTTTAACCCAACTAAACAATAAAATGTGGTTTTGCCTTTTTAAAAATTTTTAATTTTAGGTGCTTTGGTATTTTGTCTGCATGTATGCCTGTGTGAAGGTGGGTGTTAGATCCCCTGGAACTGGAGTTATAGACAGTTGTGAGCTTCTGAGAGTGGGTGCTGAGAATTGAACCCGGGTCCTCTGGAAGAGCAGTTGCTGTTAACTGTTGAGCCATCTCTCCAGTCCCTATTTTTAACTTTATAAAGGATAGACTTCCTGCACATATTCAAAGAGATTCGAAGGTATTCTGGGTCTGATCAGATATAATCCTACATGTTATTGCAAATAGTTATATTTTTTACCTTAAACTTTTAAAAATATTTCATTTTATGATACATCACAATAGTGTATCTATTCTTCTGTTGGTGGATATGTGAGCTCTCCCTTGTTTGGGGTGACAATGAACACTGCAGCTGTAAATATTCCTTCATATTTATAAATATTCCTGGCATACAGTGTCCACATTTCACTAATGCTCCCTGGCTGAAAATGTTCCTCTGTAGTCATTTTCTGGTAAGTAATTATTTTTTCTAATGTGTCTAATTCCTATTTATAGATATTCAGCACAAAAAGTGTGATATAAATATATAACATTGAGATTTATGAATACTTGAATGTATTTTTAAATTATTACTGGAAATGTGTGTGGTTGGGTATTGATTAGTTTCTCGGCCAGTTTTAGTTGAGTGTATTCAGATGCAGTTTTTAAGTTTTTAGTTGATTCCGTCAAGCAATCGCTAGCCCCATGAGGGGGAAGGGAGTCTCCTCTGTACCTTCTGGTAGTTTCTGTCCCTTCTCACGAGCTCTGCACGGATCTGTCTCCCCCCACAGGAGTCGCCTGAACTCTCTGTCCCTGCTCTGCTTCTCTGAAGCCTGTTCTGAAGGATTCTATTCTGTCAGCTCCTCTGTCCCTGCCACAGCTCTCGATGGACGCTTTTGACGTTATCCTCCCCGTCTGGTTCTTCAAAGGTTCCCAGGCCCTCATAGCAGATCTTGTCAATCACTGTGGTGTCATTGTCTCTGGTCTCTGCTCTTTCAGAAACACAAGACGAGATCCCTTCCCTTTTAGTCTTAATAAACAAACATGTAGTGATTTCTGGAAAAAATAATGCTGAATGAAAAAACATTTCTTGTTTTGTGAATTTTTTACTCTTTTGGCTTTCTGAGGAGCCCACCACCCAGCTCCCAAATAAATAGTCACTCCCAGAGGCTTATTCTTAGTTATGTTTGCCTAACAAGTGTGGCTTGTTTCTTGCCAGCTTTTCTTAAATTATCCTGACTACCTTTTGCCTCTGGGCCTTTATCTTTCTCTATTTCTGTATACCTTTTTTTCCTCTTACTCTGTGGCTGGGTGGCTGGGTGGCTGGCCCTGATGTCCTTTTCTCCTTGTTCTCTTGCTCCTCTTTTTTTTTCTTCTCCCAGATCTCTCCTTCTATTTATCCTCTCTGCATGTCAGCCCCTCCTAGCCTTGCTCCTGCCTCGCTATTGGCCATCTAGCTCTTTATTAGACCATCCAGTGTTTTAGACAGGCCCAGTAACACAGCTTCACAGTTTAACAAACACAGCGTAAACAAAAGTCACAAACTTGAAATTAATATTCCCCAGCAATTTTTCTGTAGGAACATGACTTTTTGATCACATTTTCTCCTTTAAACTTAATATTCTGAGGTTTCTGTAGTTGTTTTTTTTTTTAACTCTTACTCTATTGGAGGGCCTGCCACCAGCTCCCAAATAAATACACACGGAGGAGGCTTATTCTTTCTTATAAATGCTTGACCTTAGCTTGACTTATTTCTTGCCAACTTTTCTTAACTAATTATCCCATCTATCTTTTGCCTCTGGGCTTTTACCTTGCTCTAATTCTCTATACCTTTTCTCTCCTTATTCCGTTTCTGGCTGTGTAGCTGGATGGCGGCTGACCCCTTCTTTTCTTACTCCTTGATCCTTCTTTATTGTGATCATCTCCTTCCAGAGTTCTCCTCTCATTTATCCTTTCTGCCTGCCAGCCCCTCCTATCCTCTCTCCTGCCTTGGTATTGGCTGTTCTTTGTTAGACCATCAGATGTTTTAGTCAGGCTAAGAATCACGGCTTCATAGAGTTCAACAAGTGCAACATAAAAGAATACAACATATCTTTACAATGTTTACAATAAAACAAATGTTCCACATAGCATACGGGGTAAACAAATGTAACACATCTCAAAATCATATTCCACAGCAGTTTCAATAAGAAAATATCCTAGCTGAAAACCGTAAGAAAAAAATTAAACTCTGAGCAAAGAACCTGCAGGGCTTCATAAAGCATCCTGTCTAGATTTCTCGGTCAAGTGAAAGGGCCTTTCTAAGAAATCAGAAAGCAAAAACAGCAAAATGAAGCAAAAGCAAATAGAAAAGAAAAACCTTTACAGTAGACAGGAAGTGTTGCCGCCACTTCCGGTGCTCCTTTTATCTACTTTTGCATCAGACATGGCTAAAAGCTACAAATATCTCCAACTAAAAGCAGGAAAGACTAAGACTAAGGCATCAAGAGCATAGCTGAGGACTTTGTCTCTCTTGAAAGCCCTTGCGTGAGAGAAACTGTGTCATGGAATTTGAGGTTTGGTGATTTATGCTGTTTTGCCATAAAATTCCACAAAAAAAGATCAGATATTTTATTACCTTTTAAGTAAGTCCGTTTAGACACACTGCTGCTTTGTGGATGTGGTCTTGGTACATGGTTGAAGCTAAACGTTTTCAAAAGGAGACCAGGCCTATGCTAGCTTAAGTAATGGAGGAAAAGTGACCTCACTGAGCCATTCCGCTGCCAGCCAGCCTGAGGAAGGCAGTAAAGATTTGAGGTGATGATAGCCAATAACCTGAGATCTCATTTACTAGGACGGTAATATAGAGAGCTACATGCTGTGGTACCCCGGGAATTAGAGCGCTCATCTATTTTTATTCCCCTTCCTTCCTCCGACTTGCAAGCTAAGTTCAGCCTCGGCCAGAGGGAAGTGAAAATTCAAGAAGGCCCTCTGTACAGAGCCGAAGGTTACCCTGTCAGCATCAGCTGCAACGTAAGTGGTCATCAGGGGCCTTCTACGCAGGATTTCCAGTGGTCCATTTACCCGTCAGCAGCTTCGACCAGGGAAGTCCAGATCATCAGTACCAAGGATGCCAGCTTCTCTTACGCAGTGTATGCCCAGAGGGTGAAGAGCAAGGAGATCTATGTGGAGAGGCTGCGGGGCAACTCGGTCCTGCTGCACATCACAAAGCTCCAGATGAAGGATGCTGGTGAATATGAATGCCACACCCCCAACACGGATGGGAAGTACTTTGGAAGTTACAGCGCCAAGACAAATCTAACCGGTGAGCTCTTGCTAGCTAGCCCCTGGCAAGCCTGTCTCCACCATCAGAGTGCCCTGCCATGGGAAAGGCTTTCCACTAGGCTGCTTGCTCTGGATACCCCTCCAAGTATTTTGGAAATGTGTTACAAGTAGGTGTGTCATGTTTTCTCAGTGACCTACTCCACACAGATTGAGCCATAAGCTGGTAGTAGCAAAGCATTAGATAGACTTTTGCTTGACCCCTCACCCCATATCACCTTGCAACTTGCTAAAAGAGATAGCACTAATATCATAGGTGATGCCGTTAACCGTAGAGTGGTTATTTTCCAACCACCATTTTCTATCACGTTTTCCTATAGAGAGTGCTATAGGAATTCTTGCAACTGTCATTTGCCTGATGTACCTAGCTTTCTTTTGCAGTTTAGCAGACACCTCCACGAATTCCAGGATGCAGATTCAACATTACCACCTTCGCAGAACCCTTTAGATCGCCTCAAGGCCTACCCCAACTTGGTTCTTCTTAGTTCTCTGCTCACACTGTGTTTGCCGGCATTTGCCCAGTTATGCCATAACTGGTTATTTATATGCACATCCCCCACCACTTCCGAGCTCCTGGGGACACCCGGCTCTTAGAGCAGTGTCGGGAGCATCCGGGGACTCCGTCTCCCTGCTGCTTTCACACGGGCTTGGGCTGGATGGCTTACATTTGAGGAAGAAGGGGGTGGTAGGGTCCTACGACGGCTATGACAACTTTGGGAAAGATTGCATTGGGGGTCTGAATAGCAAATGACATGATCTCAGGGTTCTGTAATGAAGAACGCAGATTAGGGTCTGGGAAGGGAAAGGAAGTGAGCCACTCATGTGCATCTAGAGAGACACAGGGAGACTGAAGGCCAGAATCTAGGTCTAGAAGCTCCAGTGCTCCTCCCACTGGTGGCTGAGTAGCTAACCTGGCTCTAGCCTATGCTGATGGAGCAAAGCCAGGGCCATACATCACTGAACCATGTGCTCTGAGAAGTTCCCATGCTCCCTCAGCCATCGGGAAGGCCTACATTAGGAAAGCATATAGCTGGGAAAGCAAACTCAAAGGATGCTCTTTGAGATGAGGTGTAGGTGCCACCTTCCCTCGAGACGGTCTAATGAAGGCAACATGGACCAGTCAGATGACCACTGTTGCTTTGTTCCTAGTGATTCCCGACACCCTCTCTGCCACCATGCCCTCCCAGACGCTCAGGAAGAAGGAAGGCGAGCCATTAGAACTCACCTGCGAGGCAACCAAAGCAACGGCTCAACATACCCACCTCGCTCTCACCTGGTACCTGATGCGGGAAGGAGAGAGCCAAGCCACTGAGATCATTTCTCTCTCCAGGGATTTTCTGTTGGCCCCCGGGCCCTCGTATGCAGCTAGGTTCGCGGCTGGTGACGTGCGGCTGGACAAGCTGGGTGCCACCTCCTTCAAGCTGTCTGTAGGCAGGCTCCAGCCCTCAGACCAAGGCCAGTTGTTCTGTGAGGCCACGGAATGGATTCAGGATCCAGATGAAACGTGGACTTTGATCACAAGGAAGCAGACAGATCAAACAGCTCTGAGGATCCAGCCAGCGGGTAATTATCTTCTCAGGAAACCTGTGAATTTGCTGTCAGTGGGTACACTAGGGATAGCCGGATAGCTTTTTTTTTTTTTCCCTAAACCTTTTGTTGACTTTTCCTAAAAAGTAGATAAAAAAAAAAGTTTAAGTTAATTTTGTGTTTGTCATCTGGGAAGCATAACTAAAGTGGAGCATAACTAATGTTCCGTTTTGGCTTTGCCAGTGTGAGATTTTATATGGGACAAGAAATATGAAACAGCTAGATTGATGCCACAAGCCAGCCTTGGACATGATTTTATAACCATGTTTGTCAGGCACTTTGTAAGCATGTTATCTTTATCACTTTATTGTAGGTCAAATAATCACCCCATAGTTTGGTCAGCCCCCTGTTTTCAAAACAAGGCACCATAGTTACAGACACCCCGAGTACGTTCTAATCCCTGCTGGGGAAAAGAGGAACCTACTTCCAAAGTCAAATCTGCCTCTTTCCTAAACCTACCTACCACAGGCAGCTGGGCCTCAATGCTGCACTAATTTCCACTGTGAAGTTTTGTCCCTGTTAGTGACAGAATGTCTTTCTACCAGGCTTGAAATTGTCACCTTTTATGATCCACTGACATTTTTGTCAAAAGTAGACAGAAAGGCCTGGTCATTTTTGGTCTCTTTATGTGCCTTGGTCCAATAGGAAGGCCAGCTAAAATGGAGTATCCACCGTTGTTGCGGAATATTTGTCTAACTAGGCAAAAATGTGTTATATTCATTTATGCTGTATTTGTTTAACTATGTGTTGTACTTGTGTTATTAAATAAAATGAACCTGGGCTCAGAGAGGCAGGGTTAGCAACTAGTTGACAGGAAGTAGCAGAAAGAGGTGGGGTAAAAAGAGAGGGGCTTCTGGGGATGCCAGCAAAGAGCAACTAGCCAATCGCTACTCTATGAGCTCACAGGTTTTCACCCGGCCTTTGAATTTCAAGTTTTCTTAGAACAATAGAGATTTAGTAAAGTGACCTGTCGTGGTAGCAACAGAACCATTGTCTGGGGGACAGAATCCCCCCCCCCCACACACACACACACAGGCTACAGCCTGAGCAGTTGGGCTTCTAGTGTTTAAAGTGTAGCCCCTGTGAGGAAGGTAAAACAGCATCTTAGCGCCCAATGTGGGGCACCAAATGTAGCAGACTTTCTTGGACTGCCAGACCCCAAGTCATTACATGAAGACTTATTATTAGTTATGAATGCTTGGCCTTAGTTTAGGCTTGTCCCACTAGCTCTTATAACTTACATTAACCTATTTCTCTTACTCTACATTTTGCCTCGGGGCTTTTACCTTTATTCCATTCCATATGTCCTACTTTCTTGCTTCCTCAGTGGCTGTCTGGCTGTTTGGCCTGGGTATCTTCCTTTCTTTCTCTCTTATTCTTTCTTGACTCTAGATTCCTCCCACTACTTGTTTTCTCTGCCTGCTTGCCCTGCCTATTCTTCTACTGCTTAGCTATTGGTCATTCAGCTTTTTTATTAGACCAATCAGGTGCTTTAGGCAGACAAAGTGAAACAAATGTAATGCATCTTTACATAGTTAAAAAATGCAATATAAACAAAAGCAACACGTCTTTACATAGTTAAACAAATGTTATATTCCACAACACACTGTGGAAAGGAATATTCTAGTGGTGGATCACTAACTTTATATGTTACTCTGCTCCACTACAAATCATCCTGTGGCCCTCAAGTGTCTGAGATACTGGATCCTACAAAGTCATATCACATAGGCTCAGAAGTTAGAAAAATTCTACTGATTATTTCTTAGACAAATGAACAAAGTAAGAAATAAAGGTTGGGGATTATGGTTCCGAGCAAGCACTGAAAGCCCAGCACTCAGTGAGGCCCAGGTTCAATGCCCAGCACAAAAATGAAAGAGAAAACCAGAAATCATAATTTACAGCAATTCAACACAGCATGAAATATTTCACTTTTTAATTAAGGAGACATGCCAAAGTAGATATTTAACACAACTGTTGCATGCTTTTTACTTGCTAGGGACTGCTTTCAGAAAGCCATGGATACTGTCATTTCTGGGTGATTTGGAATAGTCAGGGACTTTGTAATTTTCCTTCACTGTGGGGCCGTTTTGGAGTAGGGAACTCACAGCCACCATGGAACTGAAAGGCTACATAAGATGCAACCGTGGTATTGTTATCACAGATCTCATTTCTCGTGTGCTGAAAGGGGGCAAGTACAGTGGGTTTTCTAAACATCTGCCTTGCTTTTGTTGCCCAGCAAGAGATTTTGAAGTGAACATCACAGCCAGGAGCTCACCTGCTGAAGGAAAACCCTTGGAACTGATTTGCCTGGTTGTCGGCAGGTGCAGTGACCTGCAGTTTCAGGGTTTTTGGTTCCTCAACGGGAAGGAGATTGCCCAAATTGATGCTGGTGGGGTCCTGATCCTGAAGACCAACTACAGAGACAGAGCAAGTCAAGGACAACTGCAGGTTTCAAAGTTAAACCCCCAGGCTTTCTCTCTCAAGATCTTCTCTGTGGGTCCAGAGGACGTAGGCACCTACAGTTGTGAGGTGGCTGAGGTGCTGAGAACTCAGACCAACTCCTGGCAGGTTCTTCAGAGAAAGCAGTCCTCAGTCACCCAGGTGCAGCTGAGGGAGCCAGCAGGTACGTGACATGGGGACAGCCACAGATGGTGCTGTCTACAGACTCGCCCTTCCTGGGTAGTACAGGAACACGGTGGGCGTCTTCCTTTAGAGTCTGGAGCCTGTCAGACCCCACTGGAGGTGAAGTGAAGGAGGGGAATGTATCAAGACTAGCCAAGATGTTTGGAGTTCAATTCCTGAGACATAGGCCATGGGTACCTCTCTTCATTTCTCTCAATTTCAACTCTCTTGTCTATAAAATGACACGGTAGGTGCCCTTAAGTCCCTTCTTGTCATCTTATGTTGTTTGAGTCTATTTGGCTTTTTGGGTTACATTTTTTTTGTATGCTAGGTTTTCTGTATTAATAAAGTCTTCTGACTTTAAGTGTTTGTACACATGTACACACATGAGCATAGGCTTACAAGTGTGTGAATATACTTCGCATGTGTGTACCAGTGTGTGCGAATGTATGTGTATATGGGGGTTGAGGAGGGGTAGAGTCCCTTTTCCTGGGGAACACACGGCCAAGTAAGCTGACCTTGAGTTGAGGCAGGGCAGCCATTTTTCAATTGCTTTCTGCTAATCTCGTTACGTTAACTTGCAGCGGGTCATAATTCTGACTCAGTGAGAAATGAGGAGACAAATGAAAGCAGACAGACTCCATTCTCTGTGCTTGTTGTGATGCCGTGAGATGTCTGCTCAACTGGTCCTGAGCATCCCTATGAATGAAACAGCGCTAGCCACTGCTGTGCCCTGGGTCTAACTGCCCTTCAGAGGCTCAGTGTGGTCCTCAGTGTGGCGATGTGGACACAATGAGGTTGTGGGAGCTCCACCCTCACGGATGTATTAATGCCACCGTGGGAGACAGGACTGTATAGACGAGGCCACCATGGGTGCTTATCGCTCCTGCTTCCCTTTCTCTTCCATAAAGTTCTGCTGTAGCTGGAGGGTCCCCACCACGCCAGTACTGCAATATCTGGATTCTTAAACCCCCAGAATCGTGAGCACCACGAACCTCCTTATCCATTACCTGGTCTCAGATATTTTGTTATTGCAACAGAAGACCAACTCAGGACAGCCACTTAGTTCATCCTTGCTTTATGAAGGTTGAGTGACTCTAACTATGTTTGAATCATCAGTGCTTTACATAGAGCCAAAACAGACGAACCCAGGACCAATATTAGAATCGTCTGGACTGAGTGTTAAAGTCAAAGTCTAGAAAGAAAATTTGCCCAAAAGCAAAAACTAGGGGAAGAAATTTTAATTAAAAATAAACTGAGCTAAAATGAAAGCTAGTCTTGCTGCACTTGCTCATTAGGGGTATCTCCAAAGATAGATAGATGCCTCTTCGGCATTCTGCTCCCCGCTCCCCAATGGCTCTGGAGGAAGAGAGTGGCAGGATTGGGAGTGTCCTGGTGTTAGTTTACACGCTAAACATTTGGTCTAAGTTTCTAGGGTTCAGGAAAGACAATGTGGGTGGCTTACATATTTACACAGAGCTCACAAAATCTCTGAAGTCCCCAACTTCCTTTAACCCCGTATGTAAGAACTTGATCCTGGGAGCTCCAAAGGGTGCCTCATGGCGTTCCACTCCTGGTCCTGGGGACTTATCTTTTAATGATAAAAAGTTTTTTTCCATAGGTTGGAGTCCAACCTGGGCCCTAACATGTAGCAACTGGACAACTTATTAACATATTTATTGAGGACCTTGTCTAACATTTCTGTTTTGGAAAGTCAAACTGCTATTTGAAATATGAGCGGATTTTATTGGTCCATGAATATTTTAAACAGAAGGGAACAACACCCACCTTCCCCGTGCCTTTCTTCTGACTATGAGGCTAATGGCCACAGTGAATTTTGGAAGTGATGTTAGTTGAAACTAACCACGATGGCTATGTTACAGTGGCGAAATTATAACTAGTCATTTCCTTTCTAGTTTCTAAATTTCAGTTATGAGTCATTTTTATATTAAAAACAAAAGGCAGATAGCATGATCGTGCCTCTGACACCCACAATACAGAGGCAGGTTTGATAATTTGCTCCACCTGGTTATAAAGATTAGTCTTTATCCTGCCGTGGTAGCTGGTGCGTGCCTGCCTGAAGCGTTGGGGAAGAGCAATTTGCAGATTTGTTTAGATCCCCTCTAGATTTCTAATACTGGTTCTATTTTATTTTTCTCTTTTGCTTTGAACTACCTCCGCGGTTGCCAGTGTCTCTTATTAAACACTAATGGTAATAGCTAACCCCTTTTCAGTACTCTCTGTAGCCCAGGGCCTAAGCCCTTTGTGTGGCCTTTGTTCAGTCTTCTCAACAAAGCAAAATGTGGCTGCTGTTATTACCCTCATTTTTCCTTGAAAGCAACGCGAAGGCTCAGATAGGTCAAGTGTGCTGCCCTGAGTCATTCTGCCTCTGGGTGGTGGTGGCTGGCCTTTAGTGCTGTGCTGCCCAGGATGTGGGAGCTCCTGATGTGTCTGCATGGCCCACAGAGCAGCCGGGACAGGACCTTGCACAATAAGCATTTGTTGAGTGAATGCTTGCATTTCTCCAGGTTTTGAATTTCCCATCTGGGAGCCAGCCTTACATTTAGTTATGCACAGTGATTTAAACATAAGAAGACTATCTTTGCCAATGATAAAAGATAGATAGATAGATAGATAGATAGATAGATAGATAGATAGATAGATATGCATCTGTATACATCATGTGTGTGTATATAAATATACATTTCCCCAAATTAGTTTCTTTTTAATGGTAGTATTACAAACAGAGATCTAATTAATAATTTTCTTACCCTGTTTAAAACACACCCTGAGTGGATTAGGACTGACTAGGGCACGGTAAGTAGGAAGACAGAGAACATATTGAAACACTGATAGCATGTATTCTAAAAATAAAACAAGTACCCTAAACATTTAAGTCATCAGGACTTCATTACTTTAGGGATCATTTACTCGCCTTAATGAATCAAACAAAATACTATCAGATATTTGCTCAACTGGATATTTTTCAGGATGGGCTGACTGAACAAAACAGTAGGAAAAATAAGTGTATGTTACGAATCGTGTATGTATCACCTGTCTTGTTTCTACTTTGTGATGATTATCTTAGGAAAATTTTATTTCACACACACGCACACTTATCCATCTACATCTATCTATCTATCTATCTATCTATCTATCTATCATCTATACATCCATCCACTCATCCATCTGTTCACCCCCTCATCCACCCATCTATACATATGTTTACACACACATGCATACACACATACATTTATCTATACATACATATATACGTTTATCTATTCATCCATCCATTCATCCATTTACGATTTAAATGTTTGGCAGATCTTTGTTCTGGGCGTGATAAGGAGAAATCCACCAGCTCTGATTTGTCACAAACAAGTCAAATCCTTATAATTTGATGCCACTGTATTTTAGAAATGTTTCTGTTTAATTAAAGCACTTTTCTTCCATAATCTGTAATCTGCAGCAAGAAATGTGACCGTGTCTGCCGAGCAGCGGGATGTGTGGGAAGGAGAGGAGCTAACCCTTCTCTGCAAGGCAGGTGGGGATGCAGGTCCTCTCTCTGTGAGCTGGTGGCTCATCCCACAGGCCCAGACCACACCTGTGTTTGTGGCTGGCATGGAACAAGATGGTACTGTCCAGCTGGGAGTCTCTTCTCCAGGCCCCAGGTCCCATAGTAACAAAAGGTTGGAGAAAGTGGACTGGGCCACCTTTCGGCTGGAGATTGGCTCGGCCATGGTCACAGACAGTGGCACCTATGAATGCAGAGTGTCGGAGAGGCTCCAGAACCAGGCCAAAGAGTTGCAGTGGACCCAGAAGATTGCAATCACTGTAAAATCTCTGAGTGAGTATCTGGGAAATCCTTTTCTGAATGCGTGTCAATCACTTCGTTCTATCCTGCAGTTTGAGTAGGGTCATCCAGACCCCCTGCCAATTGTATAGGTACCCCCACGATAAACAAAGCAGGATCTGACTATCAGGCCTGTCGACTAACCTTCGAGTTCATTCATCCTTATAGGTCATTCTAGAGCACAGCTTGTGAATTGTTCAAAGTTGAGCACAAACCCCTATGAATAGGAGTTGACTTCCAGATGAATGGAGCCAAGCCTGTTCCGTTCCGGCAGCAGTCTGGGCATCCCGAAGTCTTTTCTAGCACAAGCGAGAGAGTGACGCTGAACCCTGGGGGTGGGGAGGAGGCCAGACACTGGCTGTGCAGTGTTCTACTTGCTGAGTGGGGAGAGGAAGGAGGCCAGACCCTAGCTGTGAGTGTTCCACTTGCTCAGCGCAGCTGTCTGAGTGGCACACTGCGGAAACACTGCCTGTTTGTTGTGGCTGCTGGGAACAGTCGGCGGCAATGGGGGAAACTTGGGAGGGCTGGGGTTGGGATTCGGGACAGACTGTACCCCCAAATTCATGATAGTCCAGGAGCACAAATGTGTGTCCCTGTGTGAAGGGTACCATTGAGAAAACTTGGACGTCCTGCGCTGGGACTTGGTAAACAGGAAGCGTGTCTCCCTCCCTCCCCTGCTCCACAGAATCAAGTTTACAGGTTTATCTGTTGAGCCGTCAGCCTTCTGTGACACTCAGCCACACCTTCGACCTGTCCTGCATAGTGAAGGCCAACCACTCGGACCTCGAGCTACCATGCTCAGTGACGTGGCAGTTCCAGCCAGCTGGCTCCGGAGCCTTCCATCCGCTAGTTCGGATCACCCACAATGGCACAGTTGAATGGGGGCACGACCTCTCCCAGTTCCACAGGAAGACGAAGGTTTCACAGTCTTCACTCCACTCTCAACTCCAAATCCACGATGCCGCCGTGGAGGAGACCGGGGTGTATCGGTGCACGGTGGAAGGTTATGACAGGAATTCCCTGTACACAAGTGACCCAGCCCTGGTATCTGCCACCTCTAACCCAGTGAGGATTACTGTCACTTTTCCAGGTAAGGAAGGTGTGAAATTGATCCCTGCTTTAAAAAGGGGGGTGGGGGAATAGAAAAGAATCTTTTTTTTTCTGGTCAGGTGTGATTATGCACACTTATAATCTGGGTACTCAGGAGGCTGAGGCGGGAAGATTGAGAATTCGATGTCAGCCGAGGCTACAATTTGAGCCTCTGTCTCAAACAGTAACAACAACAAAACTCCTCCCCCAACTTTGTGTAAACTATAGAAGTAAACAAAAATACCCAGACACTGCATTTGTGGTGGTAAAGTAAGCATGTATGGTGGTATGACCATGAAGCCAACACACATTAGAGCCACACTGACCAATATTAAAACAATGAAATACCTCCACACCGGCTAACGACCACCGCTCTGTGCCTTTCCCCATCTGCTGGGACTTCCTGTTGCCAGCAGCTAAAGGATCCTGTTTGGCACAGCAGGTCCTCAAGGGCCTCCCTCCAGAGGGCACAATCTTTTAGGTCGGTCCCTGCTGGCGACCCAACATCTTTCTCATGTTTAGAAGTGGTGGCGACCATGTCGATTCCATTAGAATATACTTAGCTACCTCTTTAAATGTGTTAGCATACAAGAGAGAACTTATGGTTTCGGTCAAATTCAGTCTTAACTTGATAATAGCTCACAGAGGCTAAAAGTAAAACCCAGCCTAGCTGAAGTTCTGCCAGGCCGTGTGCTTTCTCTCTCCCGACTCGTATTTTCCCAGGATGGTGATGCAGCCAGGGTTTTACACATTACCTAATCTTCCCCTACCTCAGTCACTGCTTCTGTAAATTGCTGATGTTCACGTGAACTGAGGTGTGCCTGTAGCGTGCCCACTGCAGTGCCTGGCTTGCCAAGCGGGCACTCAGGCATGGCGGCCACCACCATCTCTGTGTTGCTGAGAATTATTTGTGCTCATAGTAATGACCTTACTCATGAATTCATGCCTTAATTTCCTTGTCCTTCCCTGATGTTTGAGATTGCTTCCATAAATCTTTAATCATTCATTTATTTATTTATTTATTTATTCATTTTGCTCTCGACCCAATGGCATGAAGTTTTCTTCCTACTAATAATGATTTCTTTTTTTCTTAATTTTCAAATAAGATTTATTTTTGTGTGTATGTGTGAGACTGCACAAAGATATGTGTACCATATGCATGCAGGTACTGGCAGAGTCCAGAAGAGGGCACTGTATTCCTTGGAACTGGAATTCCCCTGATTGTGAGCTGTCATGTGGGTCCTGGGAACTGAACTCTAGTCTTCTGCAAGAACGGACAGTAAGCACTTTTAACTGCTGAGCCATCTCTTGAGCCCAAAGATTTATTTTTAATTATATATACTATGTTTCTGTGTAGAAATAGCAGGTTAAGAGGTCCCTGGGTCTCCTGATGCTGGAGTCGCAGGTGATTGTGAGCTGCATGATACAGGTGCTGGGAACCAAACTCTGGTTCTTTGCAAGGGCAGCCCATTCTCTTCGCTGCTGAGCCAGCTCTGCAGCACTTTCAAGACCGAATTAACACTTTTCAGACATCTGTTGACAATAGGAACTGACTGTAATGGTTCGCCCCAGCCAAGTTCCATGAGACTAAGGTGATGTTTTAAAACTCTCAACATTCCCTAGAGGAAAGCAAACAATACATATTATCATCTCCCTGGTGGTCATGGGATGATCACCCCAGGACACAGAGCTGAGGCTCAGAGGCATTAAAGCAGACTCCACTCTCTCCCTGGGCCATGGTCCTGCAGATCAGCAACAGGCAGTGCAACTATGTTAAGCAATGCAAGCACACAGACCAGTCATAAAAGTTCAGAATTTCTAAGAGAAGAAAGTTATCTGGGCCTCTAATGATTTCTTCTCATTCTCGTGTATCCTCCTCCTCCATGGAGTCACTATTTAATTTTTTTTTTGGTTTTGTTTTTTGACAGTGTCTTATTCTGTAGTGCAGGCTGATCCTCCTGCCTCAGCCTCCTAAGTGCTAGGATTACAGGTGTGGGCTGCACGCTTGGCTTCGTTTTCTTTTTCTTAACTCAGGTTAGCATCAGATGTATTCTGTAGCCAAGAATGACCTTGAACTTCGGATTCTCTTCCAGGGTAGGAAAGCGTTTGTCCCACTGAGCCCAGTGTTTTCTTTAAAAACAACCATTCTTTGGGATTCAAGCTTGACATGTGCTCTGACCCTCTGTGCTTTTCTAGGGAAAATCCTTTCTGCCTGTGGATACAATCCACCCATTGACAACTTCCACGTTCATTGTTCAGAATGGTTTTCCTTCTGGTCTTGGGATTCCTATCTAACTGCTTCCCAGACATGCCTGTGCTCAGTGTCGGAGCCTACGTTATCATCATTGTCCAAAGATGTCCCTTCCATACTGTTCCTGTTGTCCTTACCACATCCCAGCGCCCCAGATTAGAAGCTGTGTCCTCTTCATGTCCAAACTCCCGAGGCAAACCGTGAAAGACTTTCGGTAATCCCATGCAGCTGTTTCTCCAGGGCTTCCCACTCTCCGTCTTAGATCTGACCCGACCACACTGAACGGCCTGCAGTTCGATAATCCACATGTATCGCATGTTCAAAGCCATTATTCAAGTCGTTCCTGTTATGTGGAATTCATTTGCTCTCTATTCATCTGAACGACTACTGTTAATCTTCAAGTCTTAGCTCAGAGTTGCCTCCTCCAGGAAGTCTCTCCCCATTCCTGTCCTTGGGTTAGGTAAACCTGCTGGGTGATCCTGACATTTGCTGCATTTCTGCATATCTCTGTTCTACATGTGAGTTTTTGTTCCTGTCTTATATCTTCCTCTAAACCAGTGGTTCTCAACCTTGCTAATTAATGCTTTGACCCTTTAATGCAGTTCCTTATGTTGTGGTGACCCCCCTCCCCATAAAATTATTTTTGTTGCTATGTCATAACTGTAATTTTGCTACTGTTATGAATCATAAATATCTGATATGCAAGATAGCTGATAGGATCTCGTTAAAGGATTGGTCAACACCCCCGAAGGGGTCACGACCCACAGGTTGAGAACTGCTGCTCCCAACTGACTCACTGAGAGGAAGTGTTCACAAAATACCTAAAATAGTCTGGTCTGTGACAGAATATGTGATTAATATGTTTGTTGAGGGAGAATAAAGGAACCTTCTGGCTGCATCAACAGCAGTCGAGAGATCTTCAAGAAGTGAGGATGAGAATAAGATTCATTGTGTATCTGTGACAAAGGAACAGCCACTGGGGTTAAAAGATGGCAGAGTCCATCCCCACATGAAATCCTCCCGGTGGCGTGGCTGCAGAGAAAAGAGACACAATTTTCATAGCCCTTGCACAACGTTCTCTTGCTTGCTCGTGTTTGAAGGCAGCTCTAACTAGACTTTGACAAATCGGGGTTTTAGAAGCAGTTCATATAGTAAACACACAAAGACAGAGAGCTCTCAAAATGATGCAGACATGCTATGGACAAGATGTCTCTGCTAAGTACAACAGTTACAGCATGGGGAAGAGCTGGCCTCTTTTCCCAGGGCTTTCCTCCTCCCCACACAGTAAGGACAGAATGAGGATGAGCAGGTGGATGTTATGAAGAGAGACATCAACTTGCAATCACACAGAATTCTCACAGGCATGTCCGGGCTTTTGACATTGTAACACAACACTGTCATCTACAAAGTTTATGCACAGCCGAAGTATGAAGAATGAAACCAACTTTCATAGTATTTTAAGTAAGTTGGCAATTTTGTGTTGGGCCACAGTCACGGCTATTCTTAGCCACATGCAGCCTGGGAGAGGAACAGGGCTCAAATATGGGAAGGGCTGCTTCGTCAGATCTTGAATGGTGTCAAAGCTGAATGAACAGCTAAGGGCATCTACTGAGAGGGAATTCGTCCACATGATGGCTGTCTGCCCTAGTTGAGGTGCTAGCTTGAAATTCTGTATTTTGTTTGTTTTCCCTAACAAAGTAACTTTTTTATCCTTTTCATTCAGAGAGCAAACTGAGTTTGAACTCAAGCAATCAAGTCCAAGAGCTCCCCATCAGCTCCAGCACGCATATAGAATGTTCCATCTTGTCCCGATCTGCTGGAAACCTTCCCTTAGCCATCACTTGGTTCTTTTCTCCCACTTCTACAAATGAGTCCTCTCGGAAGATCCTAGAAACAGACCAAACCAATGTTGTAAAATACAGAGATGCATTTCAAACCTCTCGGAGCAAGCAAAAATTTTATTCTGAGAAAGTTTCCCAAGATTTGTTTCTGCTGAACATCCTGAACATGGAAGCCAGTGACCAGGGTCACTACCACTGTGCCGTGGAGGAATGGCTCTTATCTACAAATTGCACTTGGCAAAAGCTTGAAAGAAAGACTTCAGGACTCACAGAATTGAAACTCAGGCCCACAGGTAAACCTCAGAAGGGTGTTGTCATATGTCTTTCTATAAGATGGCCAGCTTTTCTCCAACAGCCTCTAGGATGTGACTATAAAGGGATTAAACCTATCATCTGGCCGGGTGGTGGTGGCAAATAGTGGCAGAGGCAGGCAGATCTCTGTGAGTTCGAGGACAGTCCGATCTTCAAAGCAAGTTCCAGGACAGTCCGGGCTATTACAGAGAAACCCTGTCTAAAAAAAAAAAAAAACAAACCAAACAAAACAACAGTAACAACAAATACCTGGACCGTAAGAGTAACGGCCACCTACAAATGCCCATGGGACCTGGTCGCCCGCCAAAAGAGGGGAGGTTACTTAAGGTGAATCAGTTTGAGGTTTTGAGCTCCATTGGGAACAAGATCCCTTTGCCTGGTCTGCCTGGCAGCTTGGCAGCTGATCTGTGCAGCTGCCCAGGGAATCGGATCTCCAGATCTCTGTAATAACAAGCGGTGTCACTCCAGCGGGGCTCTACTGTAATTTGGCAGAGAAAGAGTAATACGAAGCATATTTCTCCCACTGTGAACAGAAACTGTACAACTCTATGGGGACGTGTGGAGAAATTGCTTTTCAACATTTGGCTGCCTAAACATAAGGCAAATAGAAGTAGTTAACTGTTGGAATGGCTTACTGGGGGCGCCTTTTCCACCTCTGGAGAGCTTCGAAACTGTAATGGAACTTCCATCCGTTTGAGCTAGGCTGAGCACTGCTGTCTGAAGGCGGGCAGGCTTGTCTAGGTCTCTCCGCACTGGCTGGGTCACCTCTAACTGGGGGTTAAAGTCAAATGGGCATCACGGCTAAGGAACAACAGCCAACAGCCAACAGCATGATGTAAATAACTCCATCTAATGCGGTGCTTCAAGTACTATTTTCAAGGTGACATTAAAAAAAAACACTAAGATTATAACTGGACATTCCCATATGCTAGGAAACAGAACTGCAAAGATGAAAAAGACACAGCTCTTGCCATAGGGGAGCTCTGTCTGGGAGAGAAGCGGGGGTAAAAAAAAATAGCTTGGAAGAGATCTCTGCCTCGCTTTCTCTCCAGGCCGCTCCCCTGTCTCCTTTAAGTTTGTGCGCTCCTCTGGGAATGCTCGTGGGCTCTTCTGCTTTAGTCTCTGCTGCTCTCTGGGCTTCTACACCACTGTCCTGGCTACACTGTCACATCTTTGGGTTTCGATATCCTGAGCCCTAGGTTTGTGGATCCTACTTTTTACTTCTGTGTGGATGCTACAGTGAGCCCACCGCCACTGCATTTATGTCTCCTACATTCTGCATCTGTGTGGCCGACATCCTTGCCTTCCACTCTCCCTGGCCAAACGCTTGACTGCATCTGTCTGCAGGTTTTGAGGAGGCAACGTCTCTTGGTTCAAGCCTGTGTTCCCCAGGTAGACATAAGGCCTCAGTATTAGATCTTTCAGTGTATCAAGAAATTCTCGCAGTCTTCATCATTGAATAGATTGGATTGAAAGGCACCTAGGAGGTTAGCAAGGTGTGTTTTGGGTGTGTTTAGGAGAACATTTCCAGAGAGGATTCGCTAAGTGGAGACCTGACTGAATGCATGTGGTCTTATCAAATAGTCTGGTGGTCCCAGACAGAATAGAAGGGAAGAAGAAAGAAGACGATAGTGCAGGCATGCTCTCTCTCTCTCTCTCTCTCTCTCTCTCTCTCTCTCTCTCTCTCCATCTCTCCATCTCTCCATCTCTCCATCTCTCCATCTCTCTCCATCCTTGCCACCTAGAGGGGAGCTTGTGTCACCTATTCCAACGCTGATATTTTTCTGCCTTACCTCAGGCCCACAGCAAACAATCCATCTGACTTTGGACTGAACTCTCAGAGGCAATCCACAGAGCAAACCTTTCTTCCTCTAGACTCGTTCTTTTAGATATTTGTTACAACACCACCACCATCAGCAGCAACAAAGAAACTAATACAGGAAATTGACGTCAGAGAGGTGGGGCTAATGCTGTGATCCAACCTGATGAAGTGGGTTCTTAAGATCTGAAACCCGTTTGTGGGAAGAGTCTGGAAGAGGTTGAAGAAGCAGGCTAGAACGTCTCTAGAACGCTTTACAAAGAGCTTAATGGGCAATTCTGGTGAAAGAACATGCTGGTAGGAGTGTGGACAGAGAGACTGTGCTTGTGAAACCGCACAGAAATGAAGACTTTATTGGGGATTGGACTAAAGGCCACGCCTATGGATTTCTGGCGAATATTTTGTTTATTCCCCAAGACTTGCTTGAGGTTGAACTCAAAAGGAATGGAAAGAATTCCAAGACAACTCAGGCTATGCCGTGGTTACCGCTAGCTGCTTTTAACCAGGTTTACAGTGACTATTAGGAGCAAAAACAGAGCAGAAAATGTGAAAACCTTGGCATCTGCCCAATAAAGAGACTCAAGTTGGGATTCACGGAAAGTGTGGCTATCAGAGGTTGGTACTACAAACTCTGCACTAACACAAGAGGAAAGGTACCTTGGCAGTATCTTAAGAATTGACTGGACCCACCAATCAGACTCAAGGATGTAAGAGTAAATTCATTCAGTACATTTTCCTCTGAAAGCCAAGTGTTGTGGCATGCAACCAGGAAGACTGAGGCGGGAAGATGATAACTCCAAAGGCATTCTATCTTACACAGTGAGCTCCAGACTACCCTCATCTTCTGTGGGTTTTGTTGTTGTTTTTTTTGTTTTTAATAACTTGACCTTGAGACGAGAGTGAAATGGCTGGAGTCCCCTGCTCACACGGAATTCCACAGGAAGCTGCTTCTGTTGGATCTGTGGCATAGACACTAAGGGACCACAGAAGCCACTGTCCAAGAACTCCTAGTCATAGGTCAAGTTGGTTATAAACCTTATCAGCCATCCACATAGTGCTAGCTTTATAGACATGCAAAATATAGGAATTAATGGATCGCCAAGGTTGAAACCACCAGCCATACAACAAATCTTTGCTTCCTTAAGTTGTTTTGCTTGGGTATTTTTGCCACAGTGGTGAAGAACTGACGAAGACAACACAATGGCACTTCTCAACTTGGGAATGTTTGTAGTTAACCAGATTCTCTTAAAATACTGAGGGCATCGAGCAAATTCTGTCTCTCAGCAGTCTGAACAAGAGATAACATCTGGGTGTGGTGGGGGAAGGTGATCTCCTCAGAAGGAGTGGGACTGGTGTGGGGCCTAACTTGAGAGAACACTGAAAGTTGTGAACAGCACCTGTGGGAGTTCAAAGGGGAAGTTCAAAGACAGGTGAAACCTGCAAGCCTTGCTGAAGTTGTGTCTGTTTTAGTGGTAGAGTCTATCAGGCGAGAGGTCAGGCAAAAGGGGGGGAAGTGGTAAGCTTGGTTCACAGCAAAGAATGTTCTGGCAAGTGTGGAAAAAAAAAAGGGAAGGATCAAAGGTAAACATCACTTAATGATGGAGGTTCTAATGTCTGGAGAATACCAGACAAGATCTCCCAGTGGAAATGATACACCTCAGAGGTTACCGCGTCGAAAGTCCTCTCTTCTCTGACCGCTCACCACTTTGCCTTCTAGGAAGTCAGATCCATGTCAGCAAAGTGCACTGGTCGGAAAACGCTACTGAGCATGAAGAAGTGGGCCTGAGCTGCAGCCTGGACGGCCCTGGCAGCCCAGCCTCCCTGTACTCTGTGACATGGTACTGGAGTAGAGAGAACACTGTGAGTCAGATGCTGGCCCACCTGCAGTATGACGGCTTGCTGGAGTACGGCCGCGAGGGCCGCAGGAGGGCCCTGCACTGCTACCGGTCGTCTCCCACAGACTTTGTCCTGAAGCTGCATCGGGTGGAGCTGGAGGATGCTGGGATGTACTGGTGCAGGGTGGCAGAGTGGCAGCAACATGGCCCGCTAGGCAAGTGGATCAACCAAGCCTCGAATGAGTCGCAGCGGATGATGCTCAGGGTGCTGCCTTCAGGTAACTTGGGGGTCAACCAACCACTGGCTCATTGGGTCACTGGCCTATCCGGCTTCCCTCTGTGCTTCCTCCTAGCTTTGTTTCCTTCTTTTTCCAGACTAATGACAATTTTTTAGATTTCTCCTTTCTCCATAGTAACTCATTTGAACCCGCAAGGTTTCACGAGGTTTGGGCACAGACACTTGGCTAATGGGCACGTCTGCCACTGTTCTGACTTTCCCTTCCCAAGCAAAAGGCCATCAGCGTCATGTGTGCCTCAGATATCCAAGGAACACGGGCAGCTAGCACACTGACCTCTTGGCTGATCCTCTGATCTCAGGATGCTGTTTTGTGGTGGAAAAGAAAACAAGGCAGATAAGATGATAGTTGTGATGACGTCTCTGTGTTTTGACCCAGCTGAGCTGGAGTCAGTTATGCACAAATACACCCTTGGTCAAGGGAAGAAAAAATGACAGAACTAAAAACTCTCTTCCTCAGAGGATCAGTGCTGGGATCTCTGACTGATGGTCTCGCTCCTTCTGTCTCCCCTCCCCCCTCTTTCTCTCTCCTCACCAAACTGTTAGGTCTTTGGTGATGTTGCTAGGCAAACATACTCAACTTGCAGAAAATGATTACTGTGGCTCAGAGCTTTGGAGACTATGGTCTTGGACATTTGAGCTCAGGACTCTGAGTCTGCAGGCACATACCATGGCTGAGCAAAACCACTCACCTCTGGCCAGAAAGTGAGAAAGAAAAAGAGGAAGAGCTGGTGTCTCACTATCCGTTCAACGGCATGCCTTTAGTTACATGAAGATCTCCCTTCAGAACCTTCTCCTGAAGGCACCACCACCTCCTAATAGAACCAAACCAGGAGCAAGTCTTTCCCACATGGATCTTTTAGGGGATGGAATGGTCATTTAAAATCCAAACATCAGCAATGCTCATTTGGTATCCTCTTCCCATTGTATTATTGTGTCTTGGAAGACACCAGAGAAGGAAGGATGCCATAAAGAGCTGCCTTAGGTCACTAAGAAAGAGAAGTGCTACTCAAAGGCCTTTGGCCAAAGAGCAACAGTTCTCGGTGTAGGAGACATCCGCAGCCAATGTCTCAGCCTTGTGCAGGATCAGACAGCTGGTGGGCATCTCTGAGATGTGTGTTACTAAGAAGAACTCTTTCTTCCAGCTGGACCAATGCATCGTGACTGGCTATAGTATCTGCCAGCTCATTATCTTTGCTGCTTCTTTCTAGCGAGACTCAAATACCTGAAAGGTGAACTACAGCCTGGACTTATATTGGGAAAGGATCACTAGAGAAATTAAGGCAGAGTTTTGAGACACCACCACACTCCTAACAGACAAGTTAGCTTTAGTAGCTATCTCAGGAAGGAAAGGGGTGCATGTGGCAGTTTCTCGCCGGCAAAGAGAGCCTCACTGCATCCCAGTGAGGCTCAATCTGACTTGTTCCCTAGGATTCTACCATCTTCTTCCCCTGTTCATTCCTCAGGGCCCCACCATCCTTTCCTCCTCTCTGGTCTCTTCACTTTCCATCTTCAGGGCTCCATTTTCCTTTCCCCATGTCCATTCCTCAGTAACTCTTTTTTACTTCCAAATGACCAGAAATTTTTTTTATCAGCTTTTTATTCCAACTGTTACAGGATATCCCACATATCTGGGTAAGCCCCACAAATGTTTTCCCTGAGAATTCACAGGCCCCATAGAATCAGCGGTTTTCACAAGAGAATAAATAGCAACCATAAACAGGACAGATTCTGTGACTAGCAAGCATATCTCTCTGAGACAGGTGAGAGGCTGCCCAGCATATCTATGTGAGATCACGGAGAATATCTTGGAGATCATGTAGAAGATGAACTCCGGAAGGAGACACTAAAAACGGAGTCATTTTTGTGAAAAGGCCCACAGGTCTGTGCCACGGCCAACAGGGTTTTCATTGCAGCTAATGTCGTGTTCCCAAGGAAATCCTGGAACTGAGCAACTGGCCTTCTCCGACTCAGGCTCCTGGCTAGTGGTTAGGGAGACAATCAGGGTGATAAAAAATCCTTAGGGGCTGGAGTCAGAGAAGCCTAACTCAAATGGCAGTCCTAATCACTTATTAGCTATGTCATCAGACTATTGATGTGGATAATGTCTGGCTTTCTTATAAAAATGAAGATCATAATACAAATACGTTTTTAAAAGCCTAGACACTGAGCCGGGCAGTAGTGGTGCACACACCTTTCATCCCAGCACTTGGGAGGCAGAGGCAGGCAGATCTCTGTGAGTTTTAGGCCAGCCTGGTCTACAGAGCAAGTTCCCAGGACAGCCAGGCCTGTTATATAGAGAAACCCTGTCTCAAAAGAAAAAAAAATTGTATGGGATCTGTGCATACAAAACCGTAAATGGCAGGGACCATTCCCACAAAATGGGAAAGCTGAATCCACTGTGACAAGTGTCAGTAGACAAGTATAGTCCCAGAATTCTGAGGGAGCAATTGAACCAGAGGAAAGGGTCAAGTAGGGATGGGAAGGGTCCCTAAAGAGGGCTGCGTGAGAAGAGAGAAAACGTTTAGGAAAATGAAAAGGTACGCAATATAGCAAAAAGATAGAAGCTTCATGTCAGAGCAAGGGCTTGCAACTCAGCACACACAGTCCAAGGCTAAGCGATGAGGGCCCTGAGTGGGGGTGGCATGGAGCTCAGATGTGTTTAGTGGGAAGTGAGGGTGGGGTGCTTTATCACGACAGGCATGGGGTGCTGCTGAACAAGTTCAAGTATGGCAGTGACACCCTTGGAGTCACCTTTAGAGAGTTCCCATTGGGGGCGGACGTGAAGCTGAAGTGGAGAGAGGCAGACAGGGAGAAGGACATGAAGCTGTAGCCAAGAGGAGGCAAAATGGGGCCCGAGCTCAGGCAGCGCTAGTGAGAATGGGGAAGAAAGAACAAGCCGTAGGGATCGGGAGGTCAATTAGTTGTACATCTGCGAGCTGTGCGTATGCAGAAGAGGCAAATTTGTATTGGGACTTCAGTGGATCACAAGGGCATTTGCCAAGCAACCAAACTAAGGCTGGGGGCAGGGGGCTGGGTCCAGTTTGTGGAAGCTGGGCTGGAGCTCAACCCAGAGAGAGTTTTCGAGAGGTGTTTCTCTGGGAGATAGTGGGAATTTTAAATGTCAACTCTATCTGACTTGTGCACTAGGAGCTATCAATGTGTGGCCAGAATGATGCTCCAGGAAGGACACCTGAGGTGTCTGTGCACTGGTGGCGGGAAATCAGGATAGCGTTATCAGGAGACAAAGGAAACCCAAGAGACAGAACAGCACCCAAAGCCTGTTACAGATAAGAATGGGAGCTGAGGAGATGGCTCTGTGCTTGAGAACACTGCTCTGCAGCCGTGAGAGTTTGAGTACAGGGCTTGGTACCCAAGCCAGGCCTGATCTCATATCCACTGGTGACCCTGGAACTGTGGGAGGCGGTCAAGGAGGCTCCCTGGGGTTTGCTGGCTGCCAGTAGAGGCAAGAAAGAAACGTAAGATGTGGGTACAGGAAACACGTTGCCTCAAAGGGGCAAGGCAGAGAGTACGAGAGGACACCTGTACGCATGCATGCACGCAACACACACACACACACACACACATACACACACACATACACACACACACACACAGCGAAGGGGAACATCTCCACTGGACCTATGGTAGGGGCAGAAAATCAGTAAGAGCAGCAGGCTGAGGTGGCTGAAGAGTGAGGAAGGAAGCAGACACGTCAGGCTCAGGTTTTTTCTCAAGAGCTGTAAAGAGCAAGAGAGAAGTCTATAGAAATGGCAGAAAGTACCAACAATGAGTTTTAGTTATTTGCACTGTTTGGAGTTCAGTTTGGTAGGATCCCGAGCATGTTTCCAGTACATAGGGGAGGAGGCAGAGGGAAGGAAGGTGAAGTCCTTGCAGCAGCTTAGCACCTGGCTGTGGACAGAACCCTTAAGACAGGGTGCCACCCCCATGCCATCCTTTTCTTGTCCACATCCGAGCCTTCACATTTCTCTGACTCACCTTCTCTCAGCTGTCACCCTGCCTGGCAGCTGTCACACCTGTACCACGCATCGCCAGCAGTGGACATGGACTCTGGGAATACGTCGGCCTGGCATGTCCTCTGTCAGCTCTAGACCGACCTGAGAGTAGTTCAATATTTTCCAGCCCACAAGTGTCCTCCTGCCGACTGCCAACTCTGCGTGGTGGTGGAATCCAAGTCAAATACAATTCACGACTGCTCTTCACTCCTCCACTTCCTCTGTTTGACTGCACCAGATTGGGTTAGTTTGGGGACGACAGAAAAGAGCCATGGATCAATGGCTTGAGGGGAGGTATGTTCTGGACCTTGCTCCCCTCCCCCAGTATTGTCTCTACAGTGACTTAGCAGGCTAGGGGCCATAGGGTCGAACTGAGTCTTCCTCCCTTGCCTTCAGATCCTAAATACAAATGCATTATCCTTTTGCTTGTTGGTTTGTTGAGATAGGGTTTCCTGGAGCCCAGGCTGTCCTCACACACGGTGTAGAGCCAAGAATAACCTTGCAGTTCCGATCCTCCTGCCTCTACCTCCTCAGTACTAGGGCTGCATATCTTCTCTGTTATACCAGATTTGCATGGCGCTAGGAAACGTACCCAGGGCTGTGTGCGTGCCAGGCAGGCACATTGCCTGTAGAACTACATACCCGGTCCCTAAATGTCACATTCTGAAAAGTTGTCTGAGATGCAGTGACAGGTCAGTCCATAAGGCTTTGGGGCAGGGTGCAGATGGACTATTTATGGCAGCCCAATACTCAATACTATTGCCCGGCTTTTATTTAGATGAGGACTTTTTTGGAAAGTGGATTCTTAAAGCAGACATGCATTCCTGCCACACTGGAGTTTCTAGAGAGGCCGATTGTTTACTTTCCCCGGTACACTCAGCAAGGTCTGGCCCAAAGCACTCAGCTAACACTTGATGAAAGAGTGGACAAGCACACTTCCAGCCAGTTTAAAACAGGAAGCTGGCAGGGGCCACTGTGGGATGTACTTGCTGCAGAGATCCCAACCCCGCTTTGGGGTCAGCCCAAGTTCTAGATGGAATTGGGAGTTTCGAAGCATCTTCATCCTCTCCCTCTCGAGTCAGCCTTTCCGAGGTAGGGTCCAAAAGAAGGGCTATTCATAGCGTGCGTGCCTGGCTGTGGGCAGAAGGACGCGAGATATAAGCGGCTGTTCGAGATGAAGTGTACTCGTTATGGTTTTGGATCCATTCCACAGGTCACGTCCTTTGCGTATGGGGCACTTACTTAGATTGATTCAAAATGCCATGCCAAGCTGGAATGGTTCTGAGTGTCGCCAGTTCTCATCCACATATGGGCGAGAGGCAGATGATGGGAAATGGTGACTGTAGGACCCAGAGCAAACAGTGCCCTCCCCCTGGAGGTAATTTAGAAGCACTGGAGCTGACAGTTGCTCGCTGTTGGCCAACTCAGCGCTGTGCCGAGGGCACCGTGCTGCCCTTTGGTGGCAAACGGCTCTAAATGGAGAAGCCGCCTCCCCATGAATACTGTTCCTTCTTGCTAAAGGCTGGAGTCTTGGGGGCAGAATAGCCCAGTGCCAGATTTCTTCCTGTTTCCTGCATGCCCATCCCATCTCACCAGGACTATACAGCCGGACCAGCAGCTGTAAGACCACGGACTAACCTCCCGATTCTCTAGCACCCCTGACTAGAAAGAAAGCCGGTACATTAGTTACTTTCCTATCGCTGTAATAAAAGACGATGGCCAAGGCAACTTACAGAAGAAAGAGTTTGTTTGGGCTTGTGATTCCAGAAGGGAAGCAGCTGTGATGGCAGAGCAGAGGTAGCAGGTAGTGGGCACAGTCGCTAGAGCAGACACAAAGGCTCTTGTCTTGAACTCTCTGGGACAGGAAGCCTGAGATAACCTTTAGGGAGGGAACTCCTATTGTATTTCGTAGTTTTGGAGTTTTGAGGCCACTGTTGGCTGGTCCATGGCTTTGGGCAACAGCAAGGTGGGCAAGAGGGTACATGTGACACTTCAAGAAGCTTCCCACCTCTTGGAATCCTGGAAGCAAAGAGGAAAAAAGGAAAAATAGAAGAAGTAAAAATTCCACTGTTCCCTTTAAGGCTGTGCTCCCAAACCAGGCCCCGCCTCTTGAAGGTCCCATGACTTTTCAGTAGTACTGAGCCGAGGCCAAATCTTGACTACTTGGCCCTTTAGAGAACATTCCAGATCCAAACCACAGAGCTGAGGTCTCTGTGAGGAGTCAGCAGGCTTGGGAGAAGGGTGCCTAGGTGTTTCTCAGCTCCCCCAGGAATCTTCTTGCTAATGTCTATTGCTTGCCCCTTGCCCACTTAACAAATGGTCTAGTTATTGTGCCTAATGTTATATTACATATTATCTCATTGAAACTCGATAAATGATCAGCATCCCTGTTTAGCTATTAAGAAAACAGAGGATTGGAGGAGATGAATCACTTATCCAATGTTCACAAGAGGGAACTGAAGAGTGATGATTTGAATCAAGCTCTCTCTGAAATACAGTTGGTACTCATTCACCCTGCTTGCAGGAATGCTTGTGGCCGGTGTTTTAACCAGGACCCCATGGCTCCCCACTCTGTCAGAGAAAGTTCTTGGGTCTGGGCTCTGTCAAGAGAGACACTAAGGCAGGCTGTCCTTTGGGGTCAGAAGTTTATTACAAGAGTTATTCATGCCACGGAAGACAGCAGCACAATAGGGGCCCTAAATAGAGTTCAGGCTCACAGGCAGTGTGTGTGTGGAGGGGCGCTCTTCCTAGAGGTCTCAGGAAAGGCAAAGTTTCCTGCCATGAGCTTGCAGCCAGGCTATCTCTGATTCACCTGCTGCAGAATGGGTGGGGTGGGGAGGAGAGGGGATGCCAGAGAAAGGGTGTGCAGCTCTGAGGAGGTGAGGAAATGGAGTAGGACCCGTCTAGCTGAAGTGTGCCCATTATAGAGGTGGAGGGACGCGTCAACACTGGCACCCTTTTGATATCCCAGGGAGTTCAACCCTGAGGTTTATAAGCTTCCTTGAGGAAGTGAAAATCGCGGCTGTCTGTCATTCTCCAGGAGTCTGGACACCTGAGGAGACTGTTTACACCTCATCAATGGGTTCTCTGCAGGGGGCCTGCCTTTTCCTTACAGTGGCTGTTGTTGTGAAAAAGAAGTTTTTGTAGGGACCTCTGGTTCTGCTAGGAGTTCTGTTCTACCACAGCCTTAGTCTCTGCCTCCTTTGCCCTTGCTTGCAAGTGTCACCAGATGACACCTGGGAGACCAAGTACAGTCCAGCTGGATCATCTGGGAAAAGACTGCTAGGAGAGGAAAGAGTTAGAAATTAAAGCAATTATGGCCAGCCTTTGGGAAGCAGGAGGATCCTGAGTTCAAGGTTAGTTCAGGCTATATAGTGTGATTACCTCAGAACAAAACAGACCAACAAAACAAAAGAATCCAAATCTCTCTTCCATTAATCACGGTTTCAAGAAGAAAAATCAAAGGCAAGATGAAGATTACAAATGTAAATAGAAAAACCCAGGCCGCCAGCTTCTACAGCTCTGTGCCAGCCCCATTCAGAACTGGCAGCCTGACGTGCACCAAGGCCAGGCACTCTGCACAGCACCATGGTGGCCACGCTGGTCCTGGCGTGGAGAATACACTCGGTCGGCAGTTGACTCTTTCATCCGGATCCCATGAGGCCTTCTAAGGGAAGTGCTGAACAAGATGCAAAGACACAAGTCCGACCCTCAGAGAGCTCACAGTGCCAGGTTGGAGCAACTCTCCAGGTTCTCTCTTGATTTCCAGCAAAGAGGCAGTCTTCAGCGTGTAAAAACGAATCAGTGAGGCCCCAAAGGGATTTCCTTTTGCATCAGGAGGTTGATCAGAATGACCCATTTAAACTTGTCTTTATCACCGAGAATCTATAATCTCATAAGTTCTATAGCTTAACCTTTGAAGAAGAGAGGGCTCGTGTCATTATGGTTTTCCAAGCAAAGCACAGACGCTGTCAGCATCGGATTGTTCAGAACGGCCCCGATTTCAAATATATCAGAAATGTAGTTGGAAGACCACAGTGAGTGATTGATCGGTAGCTCTTTACACACATGGCTTTCTGCTGACTACCTGTAGCCCGGGCCTTTGGTCAGTAGCCCAGGGCACCATTTCCCAGGACCTGTGGCATCTGAGTCCACTCTGCTTTGCTTCCCTGAGAAGCGGCTAGAAGCCCCACTGCCCCGCGTTTGCCTTCTGATGGTCCCTCGCAGCAGACTGAGGCCGCCTGAGTATCACATGCTTTGGCTTGTACAGTGTCTTTAGCCCTGCGGCAGAAGTCAATTGGGTTTAGTTGGGATTAGCAAACGTTCTTGAGCACTGTAGGTGATGCACGGATCCCAGGGTGCTGTCAGATGATCTCAGTCAAGGTAAGGAAGGGGCCAAACAAAGGGGCTGCCTGACTAGGGAGTGAGAACTGGGCCTCATGAAAAGTCTGGGAGAAGTGAGATCCAACCAGACAGGGGCTGTGCCCAGAGGCATAGGAAGTGACAGTTGAGCTTGGGGGACGCGGAGCCAGGGGCCGAGTGACCTGTGTGTCATGGGTCAGGGGGAGAAGCACGCTCCTCCACAGGTTTGGCTGCTGCGGAAGGCAGCGCAGTTCGTCGTGAGTTCCAGAAGCAGCGGTGGGAATAGCTCAGTTAAAAATTCAGGGCCAGCTACACAGCTGAGAACGATGGCTGAATTATACATATCTTTTCTGAGGGAAGAAGATTAAAGGAAAGGTTTTCCTTTTTTGTTTTGCCTCCCTTTTTGGCTGGTGGTTGTAAGTAGGTCACTGGCAGTTCTAAAGCTGCAGTGGCCGGGCAGGGGGGAGACGCGTGTGTTGAGAATGTCCTAGGCCTGGTCTCCGGGTGCTCTCACAGGACGCAGGGCCTGTGCCGGTCCACCCTGTCGTCTACATGTACTTGCCTCTGCTGATGTTTAAGGAGGTGTACGTGACGATCGGCCTCGGTAATCTGGACACTGACTGTCTTCTGTGTTCCTCTTTTGTTGCAGAATCCACGCTGTCTTCCCGGATCTGCTCCTCTGAAGCCTTCCTCCACTTCCTCATCGTCTGTCCCTTCCTGCTGCTGCTGCTGCTTCTCATCTCCCTGCTCTGCTTGTGCTGGAAGGCCAGGAAGTTGTCACAGCTCAGTCTCAGTGCACAGAAAGAGAAGGCTCTCTGGGTGGACATGAAGAGAGCCTCTGGAGACTGGACCACAGGGAGGAAGGCGGAGGATGCTGAACCCCAAGGAGAGCCTATGCTGATGGAGGGAATGTGATGGAATTGGGTCAGACTGACCAGGGTGAATGAATTCTGCTTCAGGCCTTGGCCAGGTTACCTAGGGACCAGAAGGGACGTGTCTTGGGCATGTGTTGTTAACCGGATCCTGTTGTTTTTTGTGTATCACCCATCTTTCTCTTTGAGTCCTTCAGATGTAGATAGCATCATTGGCCCAGCGTACATAGACCTCACTTCCTGGAGATCCAACACTCCTCTGGAAAACAAAGAATACGAGTCAAAGAGCCTTCCTCTCTCATTTCTCTCCAACATCACCTATTCCCTTGGAAACCTCAGCTTGGCTCAGTCACAGGGGAAATCATTTCTCTCTAGATAAGAGATGCAGGAGCAATCTGATGTTAGTAAAGCAAGAGGAACTGAGAGCATGGACTGAGATGCCCAGAATCTGACTCCCCGGTCAGTTTCTTTCTAGGCAGAACCTCACCCCCCCCCCCCAATCCCTTTTCAAATGCCTGCTGGAAAGTGTAACAGCAGGTATCCTGTCAGTATTGGTTCTTGGACAAAAGGATAACATGTTGTGGCCTTCTTGGCATTTTTATTTGACTTTGTGCTTTATGATTTGGGAGTGGTTTTGTTTCTGTTCTTATTTTGTTGAGAAGGGGTCTTGTGAAACAGCTCAGGGCTAGTCTTGAACTTGAACTCACTGTCTAGCCCTGTCCTTTATAGTCTGGGCTGTCCTCCAACTTGCAGCAGTTGTCTTCCTGCCGAGGCCAGCCTCTGAACACTGGGGTTAGAAGCATGAATTGGCACCAGGTGGTGATGGCACACACCTTTAATCCCAGCACTCAGAAGGCAGAGGCAGGCGGATCTCTGAGATCAAGGCCAGCCTGGTCTACGTAGTGAGTTCCAGGACAGCCAGAGCTACACAGAGAAACCCCATCTTAGGGGTGGGGAGTCGGGGGATGCACACAATAGCATGCTTGGTGTAAGAGTTAGTACGTCCAGTGTTCTACTCAGCCCCCAAGGCCTCCTATCTCCCCCTCGCCTCACTGAGCACACCACAGTGGTGCTTGGCTAATGCCTTATGACAGACAGCACTGAGTAGGAGGGAACAGGCTTCAGTAGAACTTCGGAGAGGTGTCTGCAGGAATGCCCCATCTCACGTTAGCCGAGTTAGGACTCAGGGGAAGCAGTGAGTCCCTAATGGTACCCCAGAAGGTCGCCAGGGTAAGGTGTCATGGTTTAAAGCTTTCAAAAACTGTTTCCCCTGTTTAGCCTGGTTGTAGCCAGAATTGAAAATCAATCAAGTAAAGGACCTCAGATAACACATCTATTTATTGTCTATGTGACCACCAGGGTTTCTTCAGGACTTGGTAATTTGCATTTCTAAGGAGAGCCATTTATTTTTAATTATTTTACCAGGCACACAGTCCTCTCCAAAGATAATTAGTTCCTTTGCTTCTTTGCAAGCAGATTATCAGTGGCTGTGAGAACTCCCACCATAGACCTGCTGGTTCTTTAGTCCCGCTCCCTCTAAAGCCTCCTTCGAAACATTCTAAATGTCTTCTTAAACAACCAACACATTAACGTCTTCTCTCCCAGGTGGGGTGAAAAGAAAACTGAAATTGAAGAGTTCCTCGGAAATATGATGCCCCCCCCCATTTTTAGAGGCCTTTTTTAAAAAATCATTTTATTAGGCGTATGGGTAACTTGCCTGCATGTATGTCTGTGCACCATTGCAAGCTGGGTCCACTAAAGCCAGAACGCAGGAGTCAGATGCCAATGGGTTCCTTGGAACTAGGGTTAGAGATGATTGTGAGCTACCATGTGGGTGCTGGGAATCGAACCTGGATCCTCTAGAAGAGCAGCCAGTGCTCTTAACGGATGAACCATCTCTCCAGTTCCCAAGGCTTTTTTTTTTTTAAGACAGAATTTTACTGTACAGCCTTTACTGACCTGGAATTCACAATGTAGACTAGGCTAGCCTATACTTACAGACATCTGTCTGTCTCTGTAAAGGCATACACCATCATGCCTGGAAGAAACCTGTATTTGAATTGAACTGTGGCCAGAGAATCCTTCATGGTCTACAGTGTGGTACTTCCCATCTTGTCTGCCTGGAGTACTCCCCTTAACATAGCCTCCCCTACCTCTTTACCTTTCAAGTTGAAGCTCAGGTATTACTTCTTTTCCACTGAACCCAGGACAGACCTTCTTAGAGGAGACAGGGCAACCAAACTTTTCCAGCCAGAGTGCAGCCGGGGGAAGTATGTCCCTGAAACACCCCTTGCTTGTCAATCACTGTGGCAGGCTAAAAGGTGGTGACTCAAGTTTGCCCACCCCCATAGCAGCATTGCCCGGCCCATTCTGGATGCTCCCTTTCGTATGTGGGTTTGACAGCACCTCGGAGTGCTTTAGAGCTACATCGCACTGTTGGTCCAACAATCCCAAACCTTCGTGTGTGTGTGTGTGTGTGTGTGTGTGTGTGTGTGTGGTGTGAGTGTACAGATATATGCACCTATGAGTGCATTTGTAGACCACAGGTAGACACTGGGGTGTCTTCCTCAATCTCTACTCTGCCATTTTTTTCTCCAGGCAGGATCTCTCACAGAACCCGAAGCGCACCTGTTCTGGGCTAGACTGGCTGCCCAGTGAACCACCGGAATGTTCTGGTCTTGTGCCCTGGCCCCACTCACACCAGCCCAGAGCTGGGTTTACAGACATGTGCTACTACCATCCTCTGATTTTGCGGGGGGGGGGGGGGGGGCCGGGGGATCTGAACTCTCACCTGTGCAGCTGATGCTTCCCCCATCGAGCCATCTCCCCAACCCAGCCTTGGAGCGTCTTGACTAAAATTGGCTTTGATCCAGTATAGCATGTGTTTTCCGGGACACTTCTCCCCGGTTGGGCCCTTGTTTGTGTTAGCATTTGACCTCCAGGACCTTTCCTGTGCTCTGTGACTGTGACTTTCCTCCTCTGCGCCCTCACCTGGCTTCCTTTTCAGCTTTGTTGTAAATCTTTGGAAATGAGAGAAGCCTGTATCTCCAGGATTGGCAGACCACAGCCCAAGGCCCTGATGCAGCCTTACACGTGCGCTTTAAGTACAATTTACGGGGATACAGTCACTCTCATTCCCTTGCATCCTATGCATGGCTGCCCTTGTGAGGAAGTGACCACAATGGGAGGTCGTTAAGGAGACCCCGTGTGCTGGTTCAATTTTTATCATCAATTTCACATAAACTTAGGGTCACCTGGGAAGAATCAACCTCAACTGAGGACTTGCCTAGATCAGATTGAACTGTAGGCATGTTTATGGGGGGGAGAGTGTTCTTGATTGTTAGTTGATATAGGATGGCCCAACCCACTGTGGGCAGTGCCATCTCTAGGCAGGTGGGCCTGGGCTGTGTAAGGAAGCTCCTGAAACGAAACAGATACTGAGCTAATAGGCAGCATTTCTCCATAGTTTCTGCTTCGAGCTCCTGCCCTGGCTTCCCTCGGTGATGGGTTGGGACCTGGATGTATAAGGCAAACAAACCCTTCCTCCCAGGTTGCTTTTGATCAGAATGCTTTATCACAGAACAGGAAAAAAAAAAGCTAGAACATTATGTGACCTACAGAGTCTAAAATAATTTCTTTCTGACCCTTTCCAGGGCCGGTTTCCCAGCCTCTGTCTCTTCGGGTTAGTGTTCTGCCCATGGTAGCCGTGTATTATGTTCCCAAAACACTTGGTTTGACCTAGTTTATCTTCCTTTGTTGTGTATTTGGTTGACTTAATAAACAGGCTTAGGCTCTCAGGACTGGCATCTTGGCCCTGCCATTCTGCAGTTAGGGTCCTCCCGAGCAGGCTAGCAGTGAGGGTGGGAAGCTCGCCACCCTGAGGAACTCGGCCATTATCCTGAGACCCTTCTCCCAGCGGGACAAGCTGACGCAGAGATGAATAAGGCACGGCTGCTCCTCTCATCATTTTTAAAGATGGATGCAGTGGCGAAAAGAGGCAAGCCACGCTAATTCCTCATGACTGTCCAGAATTTATTTACATCAGAGTTCCTTGGCATCCTACACAGAAGAGACTGTTTCCTTCTTTACAAGGAAGTTACAAGGAAGGAACTGATGCTCAGAGAGGTTAGGATTTATTCAGGATCAACTAGCACTGTGAAGAAGAGCAAGAACCAAACTTTAGGTTCACTGAGATATCCTACTCCAATGGTTTTCAACCTGCCTAACACTACAGCCCTGTAATACAGTTCCTCACTTTGTGGTGACCCCCAGCCATAAAATTATTTTCATTGCTACTTCATAATTGTAATTTTGCTGCTGTTAGGGATCATAATGGAAATATCTGATGCACAGGATATCTGATACGTGACCCCTGTGAAGGGATTGTTTGGCCACTCCCAAGGAGCCGCGACCTATAGGTTGAGAACCACTGTTCTAGACTCTCTTACCACCAACACTGTACACTATTTTAGGAGGTGAAATTTGGATGATAATAATACCCACTTCAGTGATTCAAAGTGGGTGCTTATATAGACACAGGGGGCTTGTTTATTTTCTTTTCCATAAGCAGGTCCTCAGTGGTAGAAACAGCTCCTGTCCAAAATAGTTGAGCTAAGGAAGCAGCTTGTTCACGTCTCAGTAGCCAACTTATAACTAGGTTTTAAATGCCTTCGAATCATAAATGAATGTCACTGTATCTCGATTTTTTTCAGGCCATACCTGAGCTCATATGAAATGAAATCAATAGTAGTAATTCAGATTTTACAGGCTTTTGTCATGGCTTGCTTACAACAGGGTCTTAGCCATCAATAATGTCCTTCAAATATATCTGAGGCTGCTGCAGGATGCTGAGGATTTATGCACACTCACAAGCAAAGTCTCTCCCCTATGATTTCTTGTTGTTCAGTTGGGTACCATGGACTCCCTGAAGCTTGGGATGCTGATGGAGCATGAGAGATGGGCAGGCAGCAGTGACCATCTTTCTGTCTACATCACATTCAGCTCTAAGGGGACAAATAAAGGTCCTTGTGACTTTATGCTCTCTAGTTATTCTCTTGTGAAAACAACTCTATTACCATTTGCCCAATATCTCCTTTGTAACACCTAAACACTAATCAGCCTGGACCATCCTGTTCATCCCTCCACTTCCTGTCCTATGACCTCAAATACTGTGTACTTGACCTCTTGACCATCTCTTTCCCTTTGCTTCCTGCAGGAAGGTCGTGCAAGCCTGCTTGAGGGGATACTACACCATCACCAGACAGGCTCCAAGGTGTCTGTCTGTGTTCCCTTTGATGGCAGTCCTGGTATTCATTTTACCCTCAATGCACTAAAGTGCTGTGACCACTTAGAAATGAGAGAAGTACCATAAGGGAAATGCTGTCTGACTGAGCATTCAAAGTAACGGCGTACTTTAAATAAAAAGTTGAGCTGAGGAGAGCACTCCAGGCAGAGGGGACTCCCAAGAGAAACACGATGTATACAGTAGCTCTGGGATGCTTCAAGCATCACACCCCACGGAGATGGCTGGGGAGGGGGTCGCGAGTGTGCAGAGATGCTCAGGTGACCACAGATGCTTTTATGGTGACCACTGTCCAGCCAGTGAGCACTGCTTAGCAGGGAAGGGACAGTAAGTGCTCAGGGAGTGAAAATGACCAGGGAAGAGTTTGGCTGAAGTTGAGCTGGGATGGCGGTGGCACCAAAATGAAACAGGGCAGCTGACTGGAAAGCAACCTTCATTTTTCCTACCATGAATAACGGAGATGGCATCTGTTGGACTGTGGAGTTCAATTACTGAGGAGGAGTTGCCCCGAGAAAACACTCTCACACCGCAGTTGATGTAAAAGCATGGGGATTTAATTAATTCTGTCGCGACAGGGTCTTTCAGCATTCGAGAAGCCAGAAAGACCCTGAATAGCTGGTACAGGCTACTTTTAAAGTAAAAAGCCACAGAAACAAGGGGGGGGGTGTCTTGGAGTTGTTCTTCAACTTTTAGGATTGGCTGATTCAAAGGGTTACTAGCAATGATTGGTCTGAGCCAGGGCGGGAGAGCGGTTGCCAGATCAGGTAGGGTAAGGGGAAACATCTGTGGGTCACTTTGACCCTTTCCCAGGGACTGAGTCAAATCATCAGGAACTGAGTCAACACCTAAGGGTTATCTTGTCCCTGTTCCAATAACTGAGTTCTATCTAGAGAACATTCACAAGGACTCAGGGAGATGGAAAGTTTTCAACATTTCAGTACGTGTGTGGGTAATTGCTAGATTCCTGGTTCCCAGGGGAGGGGGGAAACACTAAGGCTGAGAGGCCTCAGAGTTATTTTCGAGTTCTACAGCATCAAGTTTGTGAATGTCTTGAGTGTAGAACAAAATAATCAGAAAATTTCAAGTTTTAGGCAAACCTGGGCCACATAGCAAGACTCAGATACTAAAAATAAATAAATAGATAGATGATAGATAGATAGATAGATAGATAGATGATAGATAGATAGATAGATAAAATTAAATAAATAAAGAGGAAGGAAAGAAAAGAAATTTTAAGTGAAGGTTATAAAGTAGCTAATTAATATTTATTTGTTGAATACAATGGCACATCCAGAGATTCTTCTTAGTTTCATGCATATATGTTAACCTAATTTTCTCTTAGTATGTACAGAAATAGCAGACAATTACGTTTGCTATCTCAACTGGTTTTTCATTCATCTTTTCATTTGAGATAGGATCTTTCTATGTAGGTCAGGCTAGCCCAGCACTATAATCCTCTTGCCGGAGCCTCCTGAATGCTGGGATTATAGGTATCTGCCATCACGCCTGTCTCCATTTATCTTATTATATTCACGTCTATGAAGTGACATTTCATTTGTGTTTTAATAAATAAAGCTTGCCTGAAGATCAGAAAAGCCCGTGATTCCTAAGCTTATGTGCTGTTATCACCAGTGTGCGAAAGCCCAAGGCTGTTCTTTCTGAGTGCAGAAGGTGGAGCGTTTCCACTCGGCTCTTACATCCAGTAACAGGATCCTTGGATAACTCATCTCATTCTGGTCCGTTCTCCGTAACCTGTGTTCCAGCAACAACAAATTACTCACCGAGGCCCATCTGTGTTTCTGGTTGCATGCCTTTCACTGTGAAAACCCTTTCCTTTCCTGTCATCCCGACCAATTGACCTTGATATTTTTAAGGCCCACACAACATCTAAGGAGAAAGCTGTGCTCTTTATTCTTTTGCTTGTGTCTTTGTTAGGGTTTCTGTTGCTGTGAAGAGACACCATGACCACAGCAGTTCTTATAAAGGAAAACATTGAATTGGGATGGCTTGCATTTTCAGAGGTTCAGTCCCATTATCATCACTGTGAGGCATGGTGGCATGCAGGCAGACATGGTGCTAGAGAAGTAGCTCAGAGTCCTACATCTTTCCGGCAACAGGAAGTGATCAGAGACACTGGGCAGTATCCTGAGCATATATGAGACCTCACAGCTTGCCTCCACAAAGGCACACTTCCTCCAACAATGCCACACCTCCTAATAGTGCCACTCCCTTTGGGGGGCGTTTTCTTTCAAACTGCCAGTTTGTATGTTCTAGACTGGATGATATTCAGAGAGAGAGAGAGTTATATGTGATACAAGACAGAATCTCAAAGAGCTCCCTACTCCCCCTGCAAAATCTTTGGAAACTGAGACTGTGAATGCCCCAGCTCTTCTCCTGAGTCATCTCTCCACCTGGGACCGTGACCAGGGAACATTTTTATATGTTCTGATGTCATGCATAACACTACATGGGAAGACCCTATAACATGGAACCTGCTCCTTATCACTGGTGTGAGTCTGCAGCTGACAGCCTTCCCTTTGACCATGAGCAGAGTAAGCCATTCTTCAATATGAGGGACTTTCAATACTTTAGTTATTAGTTATAACACTAATCACTGCAAACACGGAGCATTGAGACTCACACTAGTCCCAGCACATGGGAGGTAGAGGCAGGAGGATCAGGGGCTCACGCTGTAGTCCCAGCAACTGGAAGGTGGAGGCAGGAGGCACAGGAGTTCCTCAGCTGCAGGAAGAGGTCAAGGACAATTGGTTTGTACTTCATGAAATTCAACAAACATAAAATAATCATTGAAAGTCCTGGTCATGCCAGGTGGTAGTGGTGCACAACTTTATTCCCAGCACTTGAGAGGCAGAGGTCTCATTTCTTTGAGTTTGAGGCCAGTCCAGTCTACAAAAGTGAATTCCAGGACAGCTAGGACTATTCACAGAGAAACCTTGCCTTGAAAAACAAAACAAGACAAAATAAAAGTCCTGGGCACATAGAACAGATAGATATACTATGACAAGAGCAGTGTGTGTCCTTTGATAGCACGTACACGTGTGTGTGCTATGAGTCCCTAATTGAAACACATACCATTAATAGCTCTTGGTACGATAATACTATAGACCAAGGATCATCAACTTAGATTTAAGCAGGTAAATTAAAAGAAAAACAATTTGTCTGAGGAGAGTCTTTAGGGAGTAATGCAGACAGAGGAATTTGGAACATGCATTTCTATTTAAAGGCACTCAGAGCCAAGGTAATATATGAGATAATTGTGCAAAGAATTAAAAGGCTTCAGAGGACGGATTCAGCCTTTTGCAGTCTTGCATCGCATCCCAACATCCCGAGGCCATCAGCAGATAGCAAAACTCCACCATCAAAGCGGCGTCTCAAGGTTATGACTATGTTCACTGATCACAGCTACATGCCCAGCTCCTTTGCTTTCTTATTATTCAAAAGTAGGTCTATCACACATCACAGATGAGGTTTTGTATAACATGAGGTGGAAAGCTTGAAAGCTTGGGTGCCATTGTTGGGAATGTAAAACAGCATAGGGCACTGCCTTTCCTTTCCTTTCCTTACCCTATTTACGTTATCCTACTGCAGAAGTTGGCATGGATTTACTATATAATCCAGTAACTTTGCTTCTGACTGTATACCCAACTTACTGAAAGCAGGGACATGAAGAGATTTTGTGCACCCATGTTCATAGCAGCAGCATTCATGATAGCCTAAAGTCTAAGGCAATCCAATGTCCATGGATATATGAATAAATTAACAGAAATATATATATGTATACACACACACACACACACACACACACATATATATATATACAGTTCTATCAAACTGTGTATTGCCACATGGTTATGGCCTACTGGTAAGGTTCTGTCCAGCTACATTGCTTCTCTCTGACTCCACCTACTCTCTCCTCCTCTATCTGCTTGGAACTCCCGCCTTGCCCTATTCTGCACTTCAATAGATCCAAAGCAGATTCTTTATTAACTAATGGTATTCACAGCATACAGAGGGGAACCCCATATCAACCATCCTTTAAAGGAAAGGACATTATGACACATACTACAACATGAATGAACCTTAGAGATATTGTAAGTGAAGCACCCCAATCATAAATGGATAAATGGTATATGATTCATTCAGTCATAAGAAGTACCTGGAATAATCAAATTTATAGACACATAAAGCAGAATAGTGCTTTCTAGGGCTAAGTAATATGGGATGTTTGTTTGATTGATTAGAGGGCTTTGATTTAGGAAGATGAAAGACTCACTGGAGCTGAATGGTGGTGATTGCACAATATGCTTGAACTTAAGATCACTAGGAGGTGCGCTTACACAGGAAGAATAGCAATCTTTTTATATATATATTTTAGTACATTAAAAAGCATGGTGGGGAGGTTGAAAGATAGCTAAGATGGTAAAGGTTTCACCTTGAAGACATGAGTTCCAGCCTTATAACCCACATAAAGAAACAAAAAAGGCCTGGTCTGGTTTGGTGGCATGTGCCTGTAATCCCAGAACTGGGGAGCAGAAACAGGTGGATCCCTGGCACGCACTGGTCATCCAGACTAGCTGAATCAGTGAGCCCCAGGCCAACATGAGACCCAGTCTCAAAAGCCCAGGTGGACCACTCCTGATGAAAGACATCTGAGCTTGACCTCTGGCTTGTGCGTGAACACACGCGCACACACACACACACACACACACACAGACAAGCACGCACGCACGCGCGCACACACACTGGAAAGGATAAAACACCAAAGTTGACTCTTTTCCTCGATTATCCTGTTACTCTGGGGTTGTACTCCTGAAGGGTATCTCTTTGCTTGTGCAGTAGCTTTGAGAACAAGAATGACAGGAATGCTATATTTTACGTGCTATCCAGGAAATCATTGCTTAGGCCAGGCGTCAAGGTACATGCTGGTCATTTCAGTTCTTGGGAGACGGAGGAAGGAGGACCATGAGTTCGAGGCCAGTCTCAGCTACACAGGGAGACCCTGTTTCGAGGAAAGAAAGCAAAAAAGGCAAGCATGGTAGTACATGCCTCTAATTCCAGGTGGAGGCGGGAAGATTGCAGGTTTGAGCGCAGCTTAGACTCTAAGAAGATCATATTAGGGCCTTGCCTCAAAGACAAAGCAAAGCAGAGCATAAAAAGCACTTTGTCTATGCTCTGTAGACGTCAATGACACATCATATCACAATCAACCACGATCTAATCGCGATTTACCACTGGGCCTGTTTTATTAAGAAATGCAAAACTGGCTTACCATGAAAAATTCAATTTATGTAAATCATTGTGTTAACAGAATTTAGAGGAAATTCTTCATCATCTCGGTAGGTGCAAGGAAAGATTTAGTGGTTTCTAGGGCTCATGTCCAACACATTTCTCAGAACACAGACAATGAGGGGAACGTCCTCAAATTAACAAAGGGTGTCACATTCACTTAAGGAATCCTGAGTGCTTCTTGCCTGTGAGGAGTGAGTGGGGATGCCAACGAGCACTATGTTTCTTGAATACCAGACTGAGAGCTCTCAGAATTCCATACTGTGACAGGCCCCCAGACATTAACACTACTGATGCCCCACAGATAAAACCCGTCATGTAGACCCCAGCCCCTGGCAAAATCAGACCTAGTCCATAGTTCCAAGAAAGTCCCCCAGCAAAAAGTCCCTTAATGTACTAAACTAGTCTTGATTTTTGGTTTCCCAAGTTCTGCTTTCTGATACCTGAAGTGTGCCAACCAGGATGTAGGTTTGGTTTTTTTTGTTGTTGTTGTTGTTGTTGTTGTTTTTTGAGACAGGGTTTCTCTGTGGCTTTGGAGCCTGTCCTGGCACTAGCTCTGTAGACCAGGCTGGTCTCAAACTCACAGAGATCCGCCTGCCTCTGCCTCCCGAGTGCTGGGATTAAAGGCGTGCGCCACCACCGCCTGGCATCAGGATGTAGGTTTTGTGCGCAAAAGACAAAGAGCTGTAAGGCCTGGGGCTGCACGGTTTGGGCAAGTTACTCACGCAGTTGCGACAGGCAGTAAAGACTTTCCTTTCCTCTCAAAGATTTCCATAAGGGGGTCTCCGGTGGGCTTACCTCACAACACACTAGGACAGAGAAATCAAAAGCAAACCGATGGAAACAGAAATAAATCTGCCTTTATTTTCAGGTGACTTGATTACATTTGCAGGAAACTCCAATCAGGGGTCTAGATCGGTACAAAAAAAAAAATGAACTGTAGTTTGATGTCAAGTCATTTGGGAAATCACATTCATAATAAAATAAAGTCTCAAATGCCTTGGAACAAATTCAGGGACATATGTAGAAGAATTCTACATTTAAAACTCGAAGTACGACGTTGCTGAGCTGAAAAAGACCTACTAGAGAGTCTATTTTCATGGTTAAAGGTTCGGCATCATTAACACGTCAATTATCTCTGAGTTGATCTGCTCATGTAAAGCAGCTGCTAGCAGTGTAGGAAGGGGGCAAATTTGCTCCCTGGTGAAGATTTGGTGGTACATGGAGACATTTTTGGTGTCACGGCTTGGGGAAGTGCCAGTGAGTAAGAGCCCAGGTATTCTCTGAACACCCTGCAAGGCACAGAGCAGCCCCCCCCCATAATAAATATGCGTCAAGCTCTAAACTGCATTAGTGTCACACTTAGTGGAGTCCTGACTCAAATCCCAGGTTAATTTTAGGCATCAACACGCTCATTTTAGTATGAAATAAAAAATACACATTATTCGGGGTCAAGAAGACCTTGTTTAAAAATAAGAAGTTGAAGGAACTGCAAAATCAGATTCCAGGAAATTCTGTAAAAAACAATAATTCAGGAGCAGAAGGAGAGAGAGCACGAGCAAGGAACTCAGGACCTCGAGGGGTGCACCCACACACTGAGACAATGGGGATGTTCTATCGGGAACTCACCAAGGCCAGCTGGCCTGGGTCTGAAAAAGCATGGGATAAAACCGGACTCGCTGAACATAGTGGACAATGAGGACTACTGAGAACTCAAGAACAATAGCAATGGGTTTTTGATCCTACTGCACATACTGGCTTTGTGGGAGCCTAGGCAGTTTGGATGCTCACCTTACTAGACCTGGATGGAGGTGGGTGGTCCTTGGACTTCCCATAGGGCAGGGAACCCTGATTGCTCTTTGGGCTGACGAGGGAGGGGGACTTGATTGGGGAAGGGGGAGGGAAATGGGAGGCGGTGGCGGGGAGGAGGCAGAAATCTTTAATAAAAAAAAAAAAAGACCATCTGAAATGTGTTCATATAAAGAAAGAACCCAACAGAGCAGAACCGGAGACCAGAAATAAGTCTACACATATGCATTTACCTAATTTCTACTATTGCTGCTGTACTGAGGAGAGGATGCTTCTCCTAGTAAATTACGCTTAGGGAATTAGAAATAATATGTTTAAAAAAATCACCTCACATTTAATACAATAAGATGACAAATTAAAATATCATGAACATTGAAAATTGAGAATCAAATAGATGGCCAACACTGTAGAATTCTAGTATAAAAGAGAAATGATGAGATACGCGTATTTACTAAGCATCCTGTGGCCCTGACTCTGTGACAGAGCTTGCACTACGAGCCAGGCATGCAGAAATTGCTAGCAAGGTTCCTTCTCTCTGCAAAGAGGGAAGTGGAGGAAGCATTTACTCCCTAGAAGCTGTCATGGCTTAGAAGGACTGACTCTCTGTGAAACACTGGGAAGAACATGGCCTCAGTCAGGGTTCCCCAGAGAAACAGACACGACAGGAGCCGGACAGAGATGGAAGAAGAATTTTATTCCGGGACTTGTTTCACACAGTCATGGGGGCCAGAGCTCCAGTGAGGCAAATGGTGTGATTTAATCAGAATCCAGGGGCCTGAGTAAAGAGGGGAGCTGATAGCTGATTCCCACCCTGAGGCCCCAGGCCTGAGAACTGAAGGGCAAAGACGTGTAGTCCTTGCAGCCCCATGGACCAAATGGTTGGATGTTCGAGGACAGAGGATTGATATTCCACATCAAGAAGAGAGGTTTTGCTCTTTCTCAGGCTTCTTGCTCTATCTGTGCTGGTAATAGTTTGTAGCTACCAACAAGGAGGCTGATCTTTTTATTTAAAAAAAAATTAGGTTGTTTTATTTTATTGTATGAGCATTGAATGTTTTGCCTTCGTGTATTTATGTGTACCCGAGGTGTGCATGGTGATCATGGAGGCCCAAAGAGGGTGTCACAACCCCTGGAACTGGAGTTGCAGATGGTTGTGAGCCACCCTGTGAGTACTGGGAATTGAACCTGGGTCCTCTGCAAAAGCATCAGGTGCTAATCACTGACCCAACTCTCCAGCCCACAGGGCCGATCTTTCTGTGGCTTACCTGCCCACTTCTTCCTGCGCCACCCTCCCAGGCGTGCCCAGGAACAGCACTGTATTATTATCCGGGCGTTCTTGAGCCCAGTCAAGTTGACACATGGAGTTATCCATCACAAGCATAAAGCAGGGAAACACACTTCCGTTTTATGATCACTAAGGATTATGACTCCAAAAGCAGTATTCTCCATCACGGTGTGCTTTGGCGGGCTACAGAGAGTCCACCCGCTCACGAACAGAGAGAGACTTAAGTAACACAAGAGGAAGGCGAGGAACACCGGCAGAACAGCAATGATCGGTCTCAGGACCCTGTTAGTGCCAGCTAGCTCGTAGGAGAGAGATGAATTTCGCCTCGGGGATCAGGGGAGCCCATTGTACTCGGGCCTGATTTCCACATCGTTCCTTTCAGCCCATGTTGAGTACATGGCCACTCAGCGCTGCCTTAGGAAGCAATTGAAACAGATACCGGAGAGCGAGTTTTGGTATGGTCGTCTGTCACTGAAGGAAGGCGCTACAAGTTCTCAAGCCTGTCTTTAGGGAGTCCTTGCCTTGTTTAACGGCCCGTCCGCCGACAGCCATTCGTACCACCCCGCTGGCTGCAGAAAATTGAGGGTCTTCTGGTTGTCATTGCTCAAGATGCCACCTGCTCAATAAAAGCCTGGTTCAAAGGCCTTCTAAGCCCTAAAACTGACTGAAGCGGCGGGGCTCAGCTTCCGATGAGAGCGAGGGTCTCCCGCTCCGCCCAGCGTCGGGTCCTGGCGCATAGGTGCTTATACATTTACCTGTGGTGCGTGAGCGAGGACAGGCATTCAGCGAAGCATGAAATGAGCGCCACCCATCACCATGCTTCTCGGCTATGCATCAGGTCTAGGTGGCACCCGCCCCATTTAGTAGTTTGTTCTTCCTCGCAAAAGACTTGATAAACACAGGAGCCCACACCAAAGAGGCAAGCTTCAGTGAGGCAGGTTGAAGCTACTAACTACTTCTCAGCAACCACTTTGATCTTTTGCCCCTTTAGGATCCAGGGAATGAAGCTAATGCCCCTGACTTGACAGGGTTCGATGTGAGGCTGAAATGAGCCGGAAGTGAGGGAGTCGCAGTCACGTCTTTAGGCATTGTTGGCATCCCTGAGCGGCTCCTGTTTGATTGCTTTCTGCGCCTGAAGAGGAAACGCTAGCTACCTGTGTTTTAGTTCTCAGCGCACTTCCTCAGAGATCAAGATGTGGGATCTGAACACACGCGTAGACTCAGGCACAGAACAGGACTGAGCAGGATCGCTGTTCTCAGTCATGGAGGCGAATGAAAGGAAGGATTCAGGGAAGAATCTGCCTACCAGGCAAAGGGATGGAGGGACATCGAGATAGTGTGGTTTGGGCGCTTTGAGAAGCCAGTGTGATTTGGCCCAGGAGTTCAAAGCAAAGATGTATAAATGCATGGAAAATAATAAGAAATGGAGTCACGGGAGACTCCTATCCTGGGATACGTTATACCTGCCTTAATTAGCTAATTCAATTTACATGTAGATTTGAGTGCAAATGGCACATTTGGAAAACATCGTACGTGGAAATATATGCTGTGGAAGACAGTAAACAATTAGTCTGGAGATTTGTACTGGTGTGCTTGGGCCCAGAGCAAAACACCGGAGGCCTTTTGACTGACACAACAGAATGTATTTCCTCCCAGATCTCAAGCCTGAATCCTAGATCAGGAGGCTGAGCCACTGTCAGCTGAGGGCTCTTCCTGACCTGCAGACAAGCTGAGCTACCTTCTTCTTCGGTATGCTCTCTAGACAAACAGAACACCCTTCTCTCTCTCTCTCTCTCTCTCTCTCTCTCTCTCTCTCTCTCCCTCACACACACACACACACACACAGGCACACGTGCGCGCAGGCACATGTATGCCACATCAGAGAACAGCATCGGGTGTTGGATTCCACATCATGCTTGAGCAGGGTGTTTTATTTGGCGCATGGGTGCTGGATTCTGCATCTTGCTTGAGCAGGGTGTTTTATTTGCAGCATTGGGTGTTGGATTCCGCACCATGCTTGAGCAGGTCACATATGCCAGACCAGCTGGTCCACAAGCTTCCAGGAATTCTCCTGCCTCAGTTTCCCCTTTCACTGGAGGAGTGCTGGTGTTACAGATGCAGTAATACAGTGTGCTACTGCATCTTGTTTTTACCTAGGTTCTGGGGGTTCACCCTTGCGTGATAAATGCTCTACCCACTGGGCCCTCTCCCCAGCCCTATTGCGAGTTCTGGGGAGGGCATCAATAATCACCACAGAGCCTCATCTTTAGAAGCTCATCGAAATCTAACTGCCTCCCTAAAGCCCCATCTCCCAATACCGATATATTGGCTTCAGTGTGTGAACCGCGGGGAACACAACGCCATAGCAGAATTGTCAGGATAATCAATGAGCTGATTGCCCTGTATTTACCCTAGGTGAATGTTCTTCAAGTCTGGTAACATTTTTCAGTGCAAGTAAATTACTTCAGCGCTATAGGTTTGGTATGTTTTATTGTATAAGTATATACATGCACACACGCACACACACGCAGGCACACATGCATAGCATGTACAACCTAAAAGCAAAATCAGTCAAGTGAAGTGAGAAAAATGTCCCCACCTGCCACTTAGCCATGCTCCAGCTCTTCCCTGAGAAATAAGCAATTACTGGAGTGGCAGGAATGGTGTCATCACGAAAAAGTTTAGGGATGCAGAGGGATTGCTTAAGGATGCATGCAAAACTCTGGGCAGGGACACTGAGAACCAGGACGCCACGGCTCCCACCACAGCCCTCAGCAAAGCTGCTTTCATCTGCCCTGCACTGAAGGAGAATTGTCGTGGGTGAGGGAGGGAAGAGTGAAGCAAGCAGGAATGGAAGAGGGAACAGAAGGGAAGATGCAAAGGCAGTAGCTCATCGGGGCGAGAAAGCAGAAACAACAGCCAGCAGCCCACAGGGGAAGAACCACACTTCCCGCCCAGCAGCACGGGGAGCTCTGGATGGGCCCAGTGGTGAGAAGCTGACCGCAAGCTTTTATTAAGAAGTCCTTCAGATCTCCGGAGAGGCAGAGGCAGCGAGTGTTCACAGAGCTCAGGTGGCCTTACTGCCCCCCTCGCGGGGGACAGGAGACAGTGTCTGTTGTGTATGGACGCAAGACTGTTGGCTTCCAGTTAAAATGACATAAGGTCAGTCCAGGAAACAGGGTGAGGAAGTGTTAAAGAGGAACTGACGGGTGAGGCGAGCTGGGCCGTGGGGTTCAGCAGGACTTCTGCACTGTGGTCAGTAAGGAGCTCGCCTCAGGTCTCACCACAATCAGCTCTTCCCACTGCGAGCCCATGTAGCAAACCCCTTACTTAGCTCTTCCTAGCCTTCATCCAAATGTCCAGGAACCCTGAGAGAAGACCTGAAAGGAGAGGAAGGAGGAGGCCGACGGGTCAGGAGCAGGAACTGAGAGATGTTGTGAGGCAAAGCAACAAAACAGGAGATAATGTGGCAGGACGAACCACCAGCCTAGAAAAAGGCGAGAGCTGTGTCCTGAAGAGCCATATCCCGCCGTGGCCTCGGACCTTTTCCTGTGCTACGCACCAAAAAGAAAAGAAAAGAAAAGAAAAGAAAAGAAAAGAAAAGAAAAGAAAAGAGCCAGGCCAGATTTGCCTCACTTCCTTTTCTTCCATGCTAGAATTCTGATCAATAAGGGGATAAGAGAGCAGCATCCATGACCAAGAGCAATAGAGTGAACACTGTATAAGTCCATTCTACACTGGACAACTATAGCGTCATGTTTACCAGGAGGAATGTTCTGCCTGGCTCTGCATTTTTACAGACAACTAGGCTGAAGGCAAAGAGGCTAGGCCTGTCAAGTGCTCAGTCAGGAGGTAGCTCTAATAAGTCAGCCCTGAGAAACAAGATTCAGAGAGATCTGGACAAGCTGGGAAGGACAGATCAAACTAACAAGATGCAATATAGGACCCATGGTTAACTTCAAGCAAATTAGATGCATTGGGTATCTTGAGTCCGTGTGTGAAAGATGAAAGCCGTGGTCTGGGTTGATTGCATACTCGATATAAATTACTAGCGTGACATATTTGCTATAAAGAAACGGGGGAGGAGGAGCCATCTAATAAACTGGTCCGAGCCAAAATAAAGGCTATAACTATCCCACAGTCGTCTCATCTGAGATGCCTGAAATGAAGCAAATATCACTTGGAAAAGATTGCTGAGGGGGCTTGCAGGGGAGAGAATTGTGGCAGCCGGAATGGTCTCTCTGGAGGAAAAAGGTGCGGAAGCTTTGGGAAGAGGATGAAAACAGTCACACGAGACTATTTCCAAGTGACACAAGAGAAGACTAGACGGAGTTACCTCGTGTAACTGCAAATGACAAAGATGGACACTGCAGACAGAATGTGTCCTTCTCAGCAGGCATTAGGGGTCACCGGCATGTGATAATGGAGAACTGGTTGTGACCAGTTTCTGTGCCACATCCATGAAGGGATACTGTGGAAAGGACCAGAGGGCACACTAAGTGAGCTTAAGGGTCCTTCCACTCTGCTTTCACCCACCCATGTAACAGACATGTATTGAATTTCTATGACCTGTATTTAGAGTCCTGAACATGACTAGTATCTGATCTTGGCACTTATGTATAGTCAATGGAAGAGACAGACAGCGAACAGACAGACAGACGCCTATGTGCGTAGTGCTATGTGGGAAACAAGTGGACTCTCTTGGATAGAACAGCAGCCCAAGGGGCTCTGTGGAGATGTCCACAGGGCGACTGTTGTGGAGGTCTGCTTATGTCAAGGCCTCAGGGGCGAGAGACGGGGCCTTTAAGGAACTGGGAAAAGCAGTGGGGGCTGATGGTAGTGGATGAGCAGAGGCCTAAGGGCAAAGGGAAGCTTGGTGGTAGAGGAAGTGAAGGCGGATGGGGTAAGCATGTGGCAAGCAGGTGGCAGGATTGCAGTGGGTAGGAGGGAAAAGTGGGCTGGGCCCGATCCTATGAACCCAGAGGAAGATTTAAATCTTTCTCCAATTTAATAGTGAGCCACTGGGGAGTTTTACTCAGAGAAATAGCAGGATCAACCACGCATTTTAAAAGTTACAGTGTATTGAGGAATACTTTAGTTTTGGAATAGCTTCTTTGCGTTCTTTGAAAGTTTCATACATTTCTATAACGCATATCGATCACACCCGTTCACCACCACCTCCCTCCAATGCCTCCCACATCGCACCATCTGTGAGAAATTGTGATTAATCCCCCACGGGCAACTTGTCCTGCTCATACGCACACAGGTGTGAGATTATAAACCGGGGCAAGGAGCAACCTACCAGTGGCCGAGTCCTCAAAGAACAGTGGCTTTCCCTCCCGCAGCTATCAACTGCCAGTCGCTCATCCGACAGCAGTGGGACCTCAGCCTCCTCCCCCAGTCTATGTTAGACTTTTGACTGGCTCAGTCTTGTGCAGGAAGCACAGCTGCTGTGCATGAACGCATATACCAGCCAGTCTGCATGTCACAGTTCTTCTCCCCTTTGTTGCCTCTTCCTTGAAGTTCCCTGAACCTGGGCATATACCCAAAGGACTTACATCTTACTACAGAGATGACTAGATATTCATGCTCCTTAGAGCTAGCTCCTTATAGTCACGATTGAGGCATTTGAATCGATCAAGATGTCAATCAATTGACAAGTAGGTAAGAAAAATGTGGTACATATAGACAGTGGAGTATTATTCAGTTGTAAAGAAAAATGAAATCATGATATTTGCAGGTAAATGTATGGAACTGGAAAATTTTTGAGGCTTGCCAGGCCCAGAAAGACAAACATTGCATGTCATCTCTCATGTATGGAGTCTAGCTTTAATCTTTTATATTTTTAACCTGGGGTACATGTGGAAGCCAGGAAACTAGAAACAGGCCACTGAAGGGTGGACACTTTAAGAGAGGGGGAATAGTAAGTAAGGGGAGAACAGGAAAAACGAAAGTAGAGAGAGGGAACAAACAGTTCAGCAGGAGGAGGGTGGTGGGGAAATGAGGTGTTGGCAGAAGGACTAACCAACATGAACAGTGCATGAAAAACCATATGGAAACCTATGATCTTCCAACCCAAGTAAAAAAATCCATTGCTCTTGGTTGTTCATCATACCTGAGTGGTAAGATCCCATTGCTGAAGATAACACTCGCTTTGGACATAGAGAAATCAATCTCAGACTAACCAGGAAAGGTTTTCCCTGCTGACTAGCTTACAACAGTGCCAGCAGGTGCTATGTTGGCTGCTGGGGAAGAAATACCTCAATGATCTTGCCCAGCACTGGATCCTACATGCTACAATACCAACCACCCTGGAACAATGTGCCCACTGGTGACATAGTGTAGCATGCTTTCTGATCGGCTATGAGGCCTGATCCACAGGGAAGACTTCATGTCTGGTACTGTAAACCTGGGCCAAAGTCCATGGCCGGGGGGGGGGGGGGGGGGGGGGGGGGGTGGGGGGGGGGGGGGGGGGGGGGGGGGGGGGGGGGGGGGGGGGGGGGGGGGCGGATCATATGCCCTAGGGGAGAACCTACTGCTGTTGTCTTGCCAAATGGTCACGTTGTCACACCGTACTGCAAATGCTTGTGTCTACCCATAGATCCATGCTGCTCTCAAGCTTCTCTCTGCAGTGGGCAGCCACTAATGCAGAGACTCATAACTGGTCCAAGAGCTGAGTATCCATAACGCTAAGTGCTCAGCTGTGGGTGGACCACTTAACAGCATTCTGCTCTGAAATATAGTAGCGCAAGGCAGAGGCTGCTCTTTCCAGCGCCTACGTGAACCCGGGAAGGAGGTGCGGGGAGCCATCACCAGCTCTGTGGAGGTTGTCTCGGCCACTGAGATCCCAGCGTGCGGAGAGACTCAGAGGTGGTGAATCTTCAGAACATGGGGTAGCATGTTCCTTCCCGACAGGAGAGCCTGTGTCTAAGTGCAGCGTGTCACCACCCAGAGGAAAGGTAACGCAGGGCAACTGTATACAGTCACAGCAGCCTTCTCGTCCTGGTCGTCTCTGTGTAGCATGGTTGGGGCTTTAGGGAAGCAGTGAGGAGCGTTCCTGCTTCTCAGGAATGCTGGAAATTAGGGTTGGGAATATAGTGAATTAAGCAAAATAACTAGTCTGGAGTTGAGCAAAAGGGAGAAGGGACTTGGTTCAAAGGATGAAATTAGATACCGAGAAGAGGGTAGGAGGAAATGAAGAGAATCGGGAAAGAAGGGGTTGATTACAGGATGGGGTTCAATAGCCAGGCTGAGAAGTAAGCAGGCATAAAGGATTATGGGGGAGACACAGAGATCTTATCCCAAGGCCACTCCATGGCTGTGTAATGACATTACACGGGAATGAAAAATGGGGAGGTCGTCTCAAATTCTGCCATCGTACACAATCATGATTGTTATTAGTCTGGTACATTCTCTTTGTCATATCTCCCTGTGTGCTTGCTTTTATTGGTGTTATTGGATTTTTTTTTTTAAATCATAAGAGCAATGCATGTTAGTTAAAGAGAGTAAAACAGCACAGATCTGCCATGCCAACTTCCCAGAGGGAGAGGAACAGAGCCATGTAATACGGAGCTTTAAAAGTTTATAGTTTGGTGTCTCCAAATATTGGCATGATTTAAGTCAGAGTACACAAACAATTTTGATGTGTAACATTATACAAATCATTATTGTTTCTCTGATGCCCTTGGATTAATGCCACTTTTGCTTTGGTTTTGGTTTAACTTCCATATAAACCTTTAATGGAAAAAGCCTTCTCAAGACCATTGGAAACGGGAGACGTGGCCCCCAAAGAACATGATAAAGAATTTAACATCAATTAGTCATTAGGGGAATACAAATAAAAAGGAAAGTGAGATACCATTTTATGCCTGTTAGAATGACAATAATTTAAAAAGGACAGCTAATACCAAGGGCCAGTGAGGATGTGGTGAGGGGGAAACCTCAGGTACGGTTGATAGGAAAACAATATGGCGCAGCCAGCCTGGGAAGTGATTCGGCAATTTGTTAAGAATTCACCATTTGACCAAGCTTCACTCCCAATTATCTACCCAGGAAGAATAAGAACAAAGCCCATGTGGAGACTTGTATGTCAACGTTCATGGCCACATTATTCCCGTGACCCCAAAGGGACAGGCATGCACAAGTCTGTCCACTGGCAAATGAGTACAAAGGAATGGTATTCATCCATAAAGAGGAGCAGGACGCTGCTACACCAAATGCATGGATGAACCTCCAAGGCATCGTGGAAGAAGAGGTACGGTTGACAAGCTCCCTGGCTCCATTTCTATAAGATGTTCAGAAGGCAAAAATTTAGAGACAGAGACCACTAGGTTAATGGAATTTTCAGGATGATAAAAAAAGTTCTAAAACTGTGGGGAGGGACTGTGGAGAGGACACAGTTGGTAAAATCCCTGTCCTGTAAGCATGAGGACCCGAGTTTGGATCCCCAGCACCCTTAGAAGACAGGTGGATCCCTGGAGCTTGTTGTTCAGCCAGTGAGATGCAGGTTCAGTGAGACTCTACCTCAATAAGCCACGTGGAGAACAACTAGATGATATCTGATGCCAATCTCTGGCCTCTACGTGCACACACACACACACACGTTTGCACATGTGTATCTGCACATACACATTATACTATACACACACAAAAAAATGTTCCAAAACCAGTTGGCAATGCAACTCTATACATAAAAAAAAAAAAAAAACAACACTACAAGGAAAAGAAAAATGGCTTTGAGCAACTCTTGGCATCCTATTTTAACAACAGTGAAATTTGGAATCTAATACTGCAAAATTTTGGTACAACCAAAGCATTTGTCAAACTGATTGACAGTTCCAATGATGAAGATCTTTGCTCACCGTATCCTCTTGACTGTGCCTTTGTCAGAGGACAAGTTAAAAACGCTCATGTATCGGGAAGGCACCAAACAAAATGAAACTCAGTGAGCAGTACATGTTTTTAAGCAGAAAAAAAAGAAAGAAAGAAAGAGAAAAAGAAAAAAGAAACACAGGAGGGTTGGCCTTTTGCATGGCTTTCACGTTAATATGCTGCCACCTAGTGACGATTTATAAAATGGCAGGACCTTTGTTTTGTTCTTAGATTTGTACGCCATAGTAAACACCCAAATGTTTGATGAAATGCGGGTGAAATATCTTAGTCACTGAATGCCTTTAAAATTTAAAATGTTTAAACTTTAGTTTAGCACACTAATCATGTGAGGGAGACAGACAGACAGACAGACAGACAGATAGACAGACAAACAGAGACAAGACCTGTACCATAAAAGGGACAACCAAAGAAAACTACGCTGGCCTTGAAGCCAGAGCTAGTGAAAAGAAACACTGTAGTCCTGAACCCAGAACCAAAAAAACACACTTTAGCCCTAGAACCTGAGACAGTGAAAGAAATATGTCTTAGCCCTGAAAATAGAGCCAAAAAGTAAAAAGAAAAGAGACACAGTTTGGCCCTGAAACCAGAGCCAACTTGCTCCTAAACAACTAAACCAACCAATCCCTGAGCAGGAAAATTGACCAATCCCTGAGGAGAAAATTTCCTTGGGAAAACTCCACCCCTAAGAAGCCGTATTTGCTGGCTGTACTTTCCCATGCTGGCAGGGGCACCACTCTCCTGGAGTTCCCCTTTCCAAATAAATCTCTTCCTTNTTTTTTTTTTTTTTTTTTGGATTTTCGAGACAGGGTTTCTCTGTAGCTTTTGGTTCCTGTCCTGGAACTAGCTCTTCTAGACCAGGCTGGCCTCGAACTCACAGAGATCCGCCTGCCTCTGCCTCCTGAGTGCTGGGATTAAAGGTGATAAATCTCTTCCTTAAACAAGTTTTGGGTGAAGACCTCCTTTTGCCAGCTTCATGGAGCAGAAGAAAACTTTGCTGAGAAGTTCCCTTAGGGGGGCTGAACAGAAAAAACAGAAAAAAAAAGTTATATCTGGTGGAAAACTCCCTTAGGGGTAGAGAAGAAGTAACTTGTTGACAGAGCCTGAGATTGCTACATTTCTGCAGGGATTTCCCGTTAGCAGCCGGAAGCAGAGCGTCAGCAGAAACAGCTTCTGCCAGGACACCCCCTTAGTGGAAGAGAGCAGAGCTCCGCTGTCACAGGAGAGAAGCGGGATTGCTACATCTTGCAGGGAGACTATCCCCCTCCACCCCAACTTCAGGTATAGCCCGACTCCCGGGTACCTGGAGGGATTCCTTTCCCTCCAGAGCTGTAGCAAGACCCTAATCACTCATTTTGAGACAAGGTCTTGCTGTATAATTTAGGCTAGGCTGGTACTCTCTGTTTAGTCCAGGATTGCAAGGCAACCAGCCCTCTTTGTTTATGCTGGGATTAGAGGCGAGCCACCAGACCTGGCTACCATAGGTCTTTAAATCGGGCAGTAAAGAACACGTGTTGCTAAGGTAGTAGTGAGTACTAAATGTAGTGATTCGGTAAAAGCCCTTCCTTATCTTAGGAAACATTCCTCAGAGAGAGCTGAGATTTGACAACCAAAGATCTGTTCCCTGGCAGTTAGAAAGAGGTACTCAGCTTGTTGCCTACAACAATCCAAATGCCTGAGAGATTCATAAAATCGGGTGTTGGGCAGGGTGGTAGTTAGTGACTCAGTACTTATCATGCTCAAGGCGGCCCCCCCCCCTCCCCCCGCACTGCTTCCTCAACTCCCACCCCACAAAACAGGAAACTTAGAACTGACAGCTGCCTGGAGAATCACATTTGAACACCTATGTAACAAACAAGACTCACAGAACAACGAGAATCTGACAAATGACTTGAAATTTTAAATTGCTGGATATTTTTAAACCGATGCTGGCAGGGATGTCAAGGGGTTCCTGTTTTGGCTGGTCCTCTAACCTCCAGAATCTAGTGAGGGCCCAATAAGTTTCACATATGTTAGGCAGCATAGTGCTAGGCAGATCTGTTTTCTTCTCCTCAGGAATGAAAATGCATGTACTGCCCTGGATTTTATTTCACAGGTTAGAGAAACAGATCAATGCCATCTGAAAGGAAAGGGGTTCCACCACCCAGTTCTTCAACCCCTAGGCTATTTCCTAAGGATGTGAAATATCTACCATTCGCTTTCCACATGGAAGGTTCTGGCACCACTTACACATGTTTAAAAACATTTTTCTTGAGGCCTAATTTAGATCTCATAGAATTCACTTATTTGACGGTTACAATTCTAAGACTCTTATCTCAAAATAAATTTAAAAAATAGCTTTTTTTTAAGTTTTAGTGTAGTTTTTGGCACAGTCCAGTTACAGAATAATTTCAACATAAGCTTGTGAGTTTGAGTCAGCCCCACACTCAAATAATGTATTGGCTTGTTCACCTGTGCATTTAAAACATCTAGATTTAGGGGCTACTCTAAGCGTTCATTCTGAGTACAACAAGCTATCAGGAGAACCAAAACTTACACTCTCAATTCAGAAGAGATATTTATAAGGCTCATTCTCCAAGGTCTCTCCAGAGGCTTTCAGGCTAAGAATATATGTGAAATATATATACACCAAACCTGTATCCGCTTAGCTGTCTCACTGCCCCACCCCCACCCTTATTAATATGACCGGGGGTCTAAACATTTTGATTTCGCAGATCCTAAATTTCCAGAAGACACAGTGTCCCTTTCTGGAAGTTTTCTGTGCCCATGTCTGCTGAGTTGGACCTTTGTGGAGGGGCAGCGGCAGAGGAAAAGATTTCTCTGGAATGCCATGTCTGAGGCCTCCACTTTGCCTTGTTTCAAAATCAGATTATGCAGGAGAGACTCACCAGGAGAGAAGCCCAGCATTTGCGGCCCCCATCTCCTCAAGCAGTATCTATTTCATATGCACAGACAGATCTTTGAACTGCAATCTGGGAATAAAGAGAACGCTCGCTCACCTATTTGCAAAATTTCACCGGAGAACTGTGGGCAGACTGAATGTACTTGGAAATTCACATCTTCCTCCAGCTCTCCAGAGTTTGCTGTTGACTCCATTCATCTTGACATTTAAATATTATTTTATATTTATTTAAGCACTGGGTATAGGCTGGTTCAGTCTTCTCCATTCAGTAAGCCCCTGTGGTTAGAACAGTTGTTTTAACTATGTGCGTTTAAATGAACTTTGTATTTCTCAAACACCTACTCCTCTTGGGGCACCAAAAAAGCTAACTGGGTCTGTCTCCCCTCCTCTGGACTCCTAAAATTTTACATTCTTCATATAGCCCAGATATCTTAGACACCGCAGCTTTTCTGTCCTCATTGTGTGTGGCACTCTGCAGGGCTGAGACATAAATATGAAGCCATCTCTATTGCAACCAAACGCCGATAGTCACTCCTGTCCTTCTGTTCACCAACAAAATTACTACAATTTCTAAAGATTTGTTTTATTTTTTAATTCCGTGTTTGTGTCTGTGTGTGTGAACAAGTGTCGGAATCCGTGGAGGCCTGGTTGTGAGCAGCTAGGAAGCAAACTCTGCAAGAATGATCGGCAATCCTTCCCAACTCCCACCCCACCCGTCACCCCGGTTTTTCAAGATAGGGTTTTTCTGTAGCTTTGGAGCCTGTCCTGGAACTCATGTAGCTTTGGAGCCTGTCCTGGAACTCATTCTGTAAACCAGGCTGGCCAGCAAACACTCAGCTTCTGAGCCATGTCCCTAGTTTCTTGATTACAATTTCAAATGCAATATTCTTTTAACGTCACTCCCGAGTTTTAAACTACAAATGCAAAGTAAGTTCAAAAGGGTTGACAATACAAAACACACAAAATAAAATTAGCCTGCGCGAGAGGGTCGTTTTTCCTCCGGTTCTTCTCTCAGACACCGGGCTTGCACACCAGGTAGCCCTAAGAACCTCACCAACAATCAGAGGCAGCTCTTGAGGTCCAAAGGGAGCAGAGCCTGGAACTGAGATCCCGGCAGCTGTTCTGAGGTCGAGCCCTCAGGCCTCTTCGATCTTGGGGGACTTCGAGGGGACGATGCTACACTTACTTAAAGGTTGTCAGGGGCCCCACTGCTCTATTACAGACAATACATTTCCGCAGTTTTAAGGGACTCTCCCGTCTCTAAATCGCCTCAAACTTAAGTGTCTCCGCCCACAGCCGCTGCTTCCCGAGCAAGAGAGCGGCTCAGGCTCTCTCGGCTGCGTCAAGGTCTCACGGGTTACTCGGGAGTCGCCCCGTTTCAGCCTCTCTAGATCTTGCTTTTTTTCCAGGCCCGGGAGCCATCTGGCGTCCTCCATCGACCTCGGCCACGCCCCCTCACTCCAAGTTTGATTTCGGCGTGCGCCAAGCCTGAGGGCGGCTGTAATTGGTGGAAGGTGAGCGGATCTCTCATTTGATTGGTTCTCCGGATTCGGGGCTCGAACGCTGGGCGGAGCGTTCTGAGGGAGTAGTCAAGGGCGGAAACCCGGCGAGTCCGGGGCAGTTGGCGTCATGGAAGTGGTGAAGTGTCCGGAGCACGGTAAGGCTCCGAGTCTTCCGAGTCTGAGGATTTCCCTCACGGGCTTGTGGCCCTGCCTTGGAGTGGCCGTTGCTGACCTTCTTATCTCCTCAGGGACCGGCTGCTTCTTAAAGACCGGCGTCCGCGATGGCCCGAATAAGGGAAAGAGCTTCTATGTGTGCCAGACGAACACGTGCGGCTTCGTGCGGGCCACCGAGTAAGTCTGGAGCCCGATTGCACCGAGTGACCCAGCCTGGTCAGCTTACGTCTTTGGGTAGCGGATTCCTCCTATATTAGGATCCTCCCAGACTAAGCTTAAGTTTCTAGTTCCCTGTCGGACCTTACTTAGCCTTGCTTAGCTTTACTTAGCTGGTCCCCTCTGTCCCAGCATCCTTTGCGCTCTCTAGAAAGCGTAGCCAAACAGTGGACGTGGGAATTAATTCGCTAATTTTGCACCCGTTTTAGGGCTCCCTTTTTAATCTTTGAGGTTAAAAACGATAGGAGTTAGATACCTGCTTTTTTTTTTTTTTTTTCTGCATCGAAGTGGTGTGAGGTTAATAATCCAGTGTCTTTAGGGAGTAGTTCTCCAGGGAGATCCCGTTTCTTTAGGGAGCAGCGCTGAAAGAACCATCAAAGATCGATGCGCAGCTCGGGTTCTATGGATGCGGAGGCTGAGACCTGGAAATGTCAGGCTTCTCCAAAGCTAGGAAAGTTAATACTGCCCTCAAGCGTGACAATCGCATATGCCGGGTGTCTGCGTTCTCTAAGGAATTAAACTGAGGCATCTTTTGACATTTCTTCCCGCTCTCTTGTCTGCAGAAGTTGGTAGATCAAAGTGATTTTCTTCAGTATCATAACTTTATAATGGGTATGAGTGCTAGAATGAGTTGTATGATGTCTCCGTTTTGCATGAGAGTTTCTAGTTTCTAGTTTCTAAGTATATTGAGGTTTGTGAGACACAAGCATTCTCGTGTTTATAGAGATTAAGCATCAAGGGTACTTAACATGTTTGGCTCAAAATTAAGGGAAATATTCTTGGGGAGTGGAGAGATGGGTCAGCATTTAAGAGCACTGACTGCTCTACCAGAGACCCCAAGGTTGGATTTCCAGCACCCACACAGGGACTAACAAATGTCTGTAACTCCAGTTCCAGGGGATCTGATGCCTTCTTCTGGCTTCTGCAGGCACAATGTGTACTTGGTGTATAGACATGCAGACAAAATACCCCTAAACAGAAAATAAGGAATAAGACCTCTAAAAACAAAGCTAACATTTGTTTTGTTTTGTTTTGTTTGAGACAGGGTTTCTCTCTGTAGCCTTGACTATCCTGGAACTTGCTTTGTAGACCAGACTGACCTCAAACTCACAGAGATTCTGCCTCCCAAGTGCTGGGATCAAAGGCATTCCCTGTTACCCTGTGGGAATTAATATTCATACATGACCTTCACTAAAACCTGCTCCCTCTGAGTGTGGTTCATGTGTTTCTGATGGAAGCTAGGAGGACATTTAAAAAATTATGCCAGGCAAGAAGTAAATTAGTAGATTATTGTTAAAAGTAGGTAAGTGAGTAGCAGTCGGGGACACTTAATAGGGTATTGATGGGTAAAGGGCAGTGGGAGAACCTAAGGAGAATTCCCAGTGAGTCTACCTTATGGCCAGCCTTAGACTACAAGTCATTCCTGGGAGTGTTGCAGTGTAGACTGCATGTACTAGGCAGTTTTAAACTCCTGAGCCGTGAAGGAAAACAGTTACTATTATGCTTTGCTTTAGGAAGAAGGGAAAGAGAGTCTCTGGATCCTTTCCTTAGGACCTACAAGGATAATGATGTGTGAGATTTACAAGCCACATGTAAATCCTTAGTGTAAAAATCTGTAGCTGGGTGGCTGTGGTGGTACATGTTTGTGAGCCAGGACTCGAGAGGCAGAGGAAGGATTGCTGCAAGTTTGAGGCCAGACTGGTCTCGGTTGTGAGTTCCAGGCCAGCCAGGGCTACATAGTGCGACCTTGTCTCCAAATAAATCAATAAGAATAAGAATTCAAGTTTGGATCTGACTTCAGACGGCTGGCTTCTATTCCTTGTCTCCTAACAATGTTTTTGCCCTTCTAGTATTCCTGTTTCTCATTGTTTATTGCATGAGGACTTCGCGGTAGAGCTTCAGGGCTTGTTTCTGTCACAGAACAAGAAAGAATGGAGGTGAGTGTCCGAAAGGAGCATCTAGAAGCATTTCCTTTATTTTTTTTCTTTTTAATCTGAAAGAGTTGCAGCTAGATATGTTTTTGATTGTTCTTTAAAATCATTACTGAAAGACAAGCTATTTTTGCACATATTGAGCGTCATTTACCTTGTTGCTCCCTAAGTCAGGGTTCTCAACCCAACCCTGGCACGGGGGGGGGGGGGGTGTCAAATGACCCTCTCACAGGGGTCACATATCAGATATTTACATTAGGAATAATAACAGTAGCAAACTTACAGTTATGAAGTAGCAATGAAAATAATTTTCTGGTTGGAGGTCACCACAGCTTGAGGAACTGTATTCAAGGGTCACCGTGTTAAGAAGGTTGAGAACCACTGTGCTAAATGCTCAGCAGCTAGCTATTCCTAGAAGTCGATGGTTGATTTCTGGTTTACTGGCTGTGTTGTTATTCTTCTTCCATAACTGTTTCCTCGCTAATAACATCAACCCACTAGCCTGTCAACCTTCAATTCTGCTAATAGAAAGAGGGCAGAGATCTACCATGCTGAGTACTCAATAAAGTGTGGTTTCCCTTGGGAAGGGTGGGAAAGTCCATATTAATGAGAGATGCTATTTGCCGTGAGATTTAAAAAGTAAGTAGAAACTTCCCAGGCATTCCATGTATTGCACTGGGGTACCAAGGCATGAAGTAGCGTGACCACTGCAGAGAACTGCAGATGTTCAGTTTGGTGGTTCTTTATTCATCTGGTTGGAATCAAACCTAAGGCATACTCTGCCCCTGCACTATACCCCTGGCCCTCGCTTCAGTGGAGACTTGAAGACAGAAGGTTGGCCGAGAAGGCATGGGTCATACATACATGGTAGTTTTTGTGTAATAGCCTGTGTAATTTAGAATTTATGTATTCTAAGTCTCTGTCCCCAACCCAAGTACATTGAAATACTTGGCATCCTTGTTTAAAAAAAAAAAAAAATCAATTGACCCTAAGTTTGGGTCAATGTCTAAGGTGGCTAATTTTTGTCCATTGCTTCATTTACATATTCTTGCATGGTTAATTATGTAAACAAGTATGTCTTGCAACTTCAAGATTGTGCTGGCTTTGTGGGATCCTTGTATTTGCATATCAAATATAGATTCAAATTCTTAAGTTTCTACAGACAACAACAACACTGTTGAGGTTGCATAATTTACAGAGATCAGTTTTGAGAGAGCAGACATCAATATTGACATTGCTAGTCTGTGAGCGTGGTGTAGTATGACTTTAAATTTTCCTCTCAGTGTTTTTAGATAATTTCCATTATAAAGTTCTCATACTTATTTTACTGAATGTGTTCCTCTGGTTATGTTCTTAATCCTGTTGTAAATGGAATGTTGTTGTTTATATGTATGTGGGGGATATGTGTATATGTATGTCTGTATGTATGTGGGTGTGTGTACGTAAATGTGTGTAAAGGCCAGAGGTTGATGTTGAGTGACTCTCTTGGTCACTCTCCACTTTACTTACTGAGGCAGGGTCCTCACTGATCCTGGAGCTCACCGGTTCTGCAAACCTAGCTAGATAGTTTGTCTTGGGGACCCTCTGTCTCCGCCTCACGAGTGCGGGGTCTGTAAGTAAGGTTGCCATACTCACTTGGATTTTATGTGGGTGCTGGGGCTCAGAACTTTAGTTTTCACATTTGCAAGGAAGCATTTCATTCACTGAGCCATCTCCCTAGCCTATATATATATTACATTGTTTTCTGTTAGTAGAGTGGGGCTGGTAGATCTTTATTTGGTGCAGTCTTGTCCTCCTGACACTTAAGATCTCCTACCCCTTGACACAGAAACACCCACCCCTCCAGGTGGTAGAAGACAATCCATGGGTTTCTAATTTGCATTAAAAGAACCTTGGGGCCGGGCAGTGGTGGCGCATGCCTTTAATCCCAGCACTCGGGAGGCAGAGGCAGGTGGATCTCTGTGAGTTCGAGGCCAGCCTGGTCTACAAGAGCTAGTTCCAGGACAGGAACCAAAAGCTACGGAGAAACCCTGTCTCAAAAAATCCAAAATAAAAAATAAAAAAAAAAAGAACCTTGGGGATTCTAAACTTAACACAGTGGAGGAAAGGGGCAGCTGAGATAATAGCTACCGCAGAATGGCAGCTGTGTGGCACCTTGTTATCCCTCGTCTTCTGTGCCCACCTGCTGTGATTGATTGTAAGTAACTGTTTTACAAGGTAGCTGCAAGGCTGCTATGAGAGAGGTTAGGAAGGGAATCTGAGTTCCCACAGTTGTGAAGTGGGATTGCAGGGGTTCAAACCCAGCTCCAGCTACTTCCAAACACCACATTCACTGATGGGAAGCTTGAGCTGAGATGGTGAGGTTGAGTGCAGTTACACTGAGAAAAACTGCCTGAAGAGAGCTGGAGCGGCCAGGCTCTGCTGGTCATGCATCTCAGTGTGTCCCTCCCCGCCTTCTGTCTGGAAGGGTGGTGATGATGGTCTTGAGCCCCAGGTTGTGAAGAATCAGCTGTGTGATGCAGTGTCTAGCTTGCTGGTATCTTCTTGTTTGGCAACTTCCTTTTTTAGACAGCTTTGTGACCTCCCTTCTGGCACACACAATATCTGGTTAGTTCTTTTGTTTGCTTGTCTGTCTGTTTGTTTGTTTGTTTGTTTCTAAATATAGCAGCCATTGCTGATTACTTTCTCCATTTCATTTGTTCTTCATACAGAATAAAAAGAACAAACCTGTTCATACTCTCTGGTTATTGTATCATTTTTGTTCTTGACCTTCCAGCCCTTAAAAAATGTCTTCTGCAAAGACTGGGGGGATAGCTCAGTAGGTAAACCGCTGGCTGTGCAAGCATGAAGACCTGAATCCAGATTTCTGGATGTGGTCAACCCGGACTGCGGTGAGACCTTGTCTCTCTCTCTCTCTTTAAATTATGGGGGTTGGAGAGATGCTCAGTGGTTAAGAGCACTTACCGCTCTTGCAGAAGACATGGATTCCATTCCCGGTACTCATAATAGGCAACCCACAACACTTACAGGCCTGTAACTACTTCCAGAGAATTCGGTGCCATCTTCTGGCCTCTACAGGCACTGCATGAATGTGGTACACATATATACACATGCAGGCAAAATACTCATACACATAAAAAGAAAATTAAAACCCCTTTGTAAAAATTAAAAAAAAAAAAACTCTTAAAGACTTTTTGTAGCCTTAACCATTTGTGTTTTATGCTCCACTAGGTTGTTCTTCCGGTGCACTAGAAGCAAGGCGAAGGGGAAGCGCTGGTGTGGGGACGTCCCGTGGCAGGTAGGATCACCCATCTGCTTTCTTTGTGTTGTGTTAAGACAGGGTAGTGAGCTGCTTTGACAGAGAGCACCCCCAAGCCCTGAGGAACTGCTGGTGTCTATCTTACTGCCTCTGAGAAAGCCCTGAAGAGCTGTGTGACTGCTCATTCCGAGAGCCACTGCAGTGGGCCAAGTTTCATCATTCGCCCCCCACCGCCCCATTTCACACAAGGGTTTTCCAGTGTCCTCAAAGTAGTCAGAATCCTCCTACTTAGGAAAAAGAGGTTAACGTCCCCATCTTTTTACAGATCAGTATTTACTTGATTTTGACATAACCTAAATGTAACTCTAAGGTTCCTAGACTATGAGAGGAGGAGTAGGAGAGGCCCTGCTCATATGCAGAGCCGGGGGACTAGACCTGGGAAGTGTGATGTCTGTGAGGGAGGGAGAGGTACACGTGTGGCTGTAAAGGTGCTTGGCTTGGGCCTCGCTTTCCTTTGGGCCCTGGAAAGAAGTGACCCTGTACAGAGAAGGAACAAGGCACCGAGAGAAACAGATTTGTTGTGAATTTGACATCTTTCTTACCTGCAGAAGTTATACTAGGCATGGATTGTGTTTGCTGTGTCTCCATTTCCTCCAAAAAGGCATTTTAGACAGAAGGGTGGCCTTGTTTTCCTTTACAGTGTACTGTTTTCATTGTCTGTAGGATCCTAATCCTAGAGAACATCATGGAACCAGCAAGCCTCCGCAGGCATCTGTTTTATTTTCTCATTCTCCCAGCCAGCCAAGAAACCCATTCAAGGTGCTTAATAATCAAAAAGCAGCTCCCTGGAAGCAGTTGGTCACAGGAGAAGGTGAGAGAAAGACAGGTAACAAGAAGCTGACAGAAAACGAAGACCAGCCCTGTGATCAAAAGAAAGAACAGAAACCCAAGTCTAACTGCAGCGTGGGGAAAGTCCCCTCCCCTGACCTGGTGACAGAAAGACAGTCTGGCGGTGTCAGGAAAGAACAAGAGGAGAAACTTCAGTCCCAAACTAAGAAGACTGAAGGAATGGCTTCCAAGCAAGGCCATGGAGATGCCCTTCAACAAACATGCGTGGTTCCTCAGATGTCAGCGAGTGAGAGTCGAGATGTCCCAGACATGCCAGAACCTCTGAGAGGAAAGGAAACCCAGCCTTTGCCTCAGAGCGTTCCTGGTCAGAACCCAAAAAGCAAGGCCCAGAAAGAAGGACACTTCAGCAGGGAGCAGTTCAGGAATGGGGAGGCCCAAAGCAGAACAGGGACAGATACCTCCAGAGCACAGGCCTCCCGGGAAGGAGCTCCTGGGCTTTGCTTGGGGAAGGTCCGCTATGCTGTCTCCAGCAGCGATGACAGTGAGGAAGAAGATGGTGTATCCAGTAGGCCTGAGTCCCCACTTCTCTTTGACTTGCCTGTGGACTCACAGAAGAGGGGGAACCTTTACCTTTCTGATCAGTGTGTGCAAAGGCAGATACCTGCTGCCTCAGGTGTCTCCAAGAAGGGCGAGTCTTCTGACCCAGCAGCCCAGCGTGCAAACCTTATAACACAGCTGAGGCAAAAGAAGGTGAGTGTTGGGTCTACAGTTATACTGCTTTTGCAGAAGACCCCGGTGCGGTTCCCAGCACCCACATCAGGTGACTCAAAACTGCCTGTAACCTCAGCTCCAGGGGATCTCATGCCTTTTTCTTGCCTCCTTGGGTACCTGCATCTACATGTGCATACTCACACACAGACACGTACAAATACATATAATTAAAAACAAACAAAATTTTAAAAAAAATGAAGGCAGGCCAGTCTTGACTTGTGCTTTGTCTCTGAAGCAGTGGTTCTTTGCCTGTGAGTCACGGCCCTGGTGTGGATGGAAGGACCCTTTTACCTTGGTCATCTAAGACCATTGGATATTTACATTAGGATTCATGACAGTAGCAAAATTACACTTATGAAGTAGAGATGAAAATAATTTTACGGTTGGGGTCACCACAGCATTAGGAAGGTTGAGAAGCACTGCCCTGAGGTTAGGGTGTGTGCAGCTGGTAGACCCTCACAGAACTGAGTAGCTTCCTGAGAGGGCTTTATAGGTGGCCGTTTAATACTTGCCTTTCCTATGTTTAGGCTTAGGCAGCTAGTTGGGGTTTTGTTTAGCTTTTTAATCCTGGTTTTTACATTCATAATTACAAGATATTTTTAGAATTTCAGCATGCTAAGCCATTTGAATCTGAAGTTGTCCTTTATTAACTTGAGAGGCCAGTTCCGTTTGATAGTATCTGTTTTTTTTAGGGCACGCTGGCTGCAGTGAATATCCAGGCTCTCCCTGACAAGGGTGAGAAGTTGCTGAAGCAAATCCAGGCATTGGAGGATGACCTCAGTGCCCTGGCTCTCTCCCCAGATCAAGGTAAGACGGTTTGCCCCAGAACTCCGTGCTTGTGAACTTGATAGAGACATTTTGATAAAGGTTGTTCTCTTTTTTTCCTGTTTTAGTGTTTGCTTCTGATCTTTCTTCTAATGATCCTATTGTTTATAAAAGCATTCCTACTTCCTGTGGCCTGAGCACAGTTGAAGTGAAGCCTCTCCTGACTGCGTCTGCATTGCCCCTGCTTGTTTCTCTCGCTTTAATCTGCTCTTCCCTTGTCTGTCGAGCAGGAGCTAAGGAGAACTGTAGCTCTCGGGAACCACAGCAGAGTGACCGCACCAAAACTGTTGCTGAGCCTCCACGCTCTGTGCCTCCCCAGCCCCTTCCCACTCAGGATGGCCAGCTTGCAGGCTCTCTAGGACTAAAGGCAGGCTGCCAGGGCACTCCTGAAGGATCAAGCCAGTACTCAAGAGGTGAGAGTCGAGGATTCAACCCTACTGTGACGAGCTGATGCTGTAGTTATGTGCTACCTAGCAGGTGTCTTTGTGCCCACTAGAAGGGGCAGCCATTTTTGAATAGAAAGTTGCACATGTGTTGGAGACCTTGATTTTCCTTGATTTTTCTATAGAGCCTGGAACAGCTGTTTTAGGTCTCTGAGGCTAGGGACTGCTTACTGCCGTATACCATGTGCCCATCCACCGACCCAGAGGTCGGCACACAGGATAATGATGTGTGTGAAAACTAACTTATTATGAGGAAGGTGGAGCAGCAGCTGTGGTTTTTAATCTGTCCCCATATGAGAGGTGGGGCTTGCACTGAAGCAGAACAGAATGGTGTGAGTGGCAGCCAATGATTTACAGACACACAGAAAGCAATAATTCCCTGGTTAGCTAAGTTCCCATTGCGAACTTTGCAGACAACTCTGCAGCTCCGAAGCAGTCTTGGCTTTTTTTTTTTTTTTTTGTTTGTTTGTTTTAATATTTATTTATTTACTTATTTATTATGTATACCATATTCTGTTTTGCTTGTATGCCTGCAGGCCAGAAGAGGGCACCAGACCTCATTACAGATGGTTGTGAGCCACCATGTGGTTGCTGGGAATTGAACTCAGAACCTTTGGAAGAGCAGTCAGTGCTCTTAACCGCTGAGCCATCTCTCCAGCCCTGTTTTTTTATTTTTTTGATACAGGGTCTCACTGTGTATCCCTGACTGGCCTGGGACTTGCTGTGAGGACTAGGTTGGCCTCATGTTCAAGGAGATCCTCCTGCCTCTGCCTCCCGAGTGCTGGGACTAAAGGTGTGCGCCTCCACACCCAGTTCCCAGTCTTCACTGTGCTATCTGAAGACTTGGTTTACCAGTCAGGAGCTGGGAGTGGAAGCTGCCTGGCAGAAATTAGAACAGCAAAGGCAGTTCTCTCCCAGTGAGAACCACTAGAGCCCTAAAACCTTGAAGGGCAGCGTTGCTAGGGAGTGTCTGATAGATGGAGTGGTGTTTGAACTTAGGGGCATTGAGACAGCACATGCTCACATAGCATAACAGTCTTGGCTGCTTGTTATTCCGTTCCATGACAGTGACGAAGCCACCTAGAGAAACATTAAATTATTGCAGGTTATTGAGGTAAAAGAGCATGTGATAAGTCTTGGAAAGAATTCTAATAAGACAGTTTTAAGGCAGTTTAGAACTTAAAGTTTCCTGTTATCTAGAAACCTTGTACCAGAATGCTTTCCCCCCAGAAGTGCGAACAGCTTGGGTAGCTTATCCTTGTGGGATGAGAGGGCAAACAGTATATTAGGATACACAGTCAGCTGGTGACCTGCACCTCAGGGGTCAACTTTCTGTCTGCACAGAGGACTTCGTGCATCGCTTTTACTCTCACTGGCTTTTCAGCTTTGAACCCAGAGACCTTTGCTTCCAGCATGACCTTTTTGTCCACTCCTTTTCAGAACTGAAAAACAGATATCAAAAGTCCCAGAGACCTGGCTGAAGATGTAACTCAGTGGTAGTGCTTGCCTGTCCTGTCCAAGGCCTCGAGTACGATCTTCAGCTCTAGACAAGGATTAGAAATTATAGTTCATGTGGTTAAGCAAACAGAATGGGAGTGGAGAAGCTTGGGAGGTTAGTAGAGTCTTGGGGTAGGAATTTTCACTCAATACAGATCCATCATTTGGCAAATAATTACATTTTTGAGGCTCTATCCAGAATATGATACTTGACTTGCTTTTTTTTTTTTTGAGAGTCAGGGTCTCATGTATCTTATATTGTATGGTGCAGCGGATCAAATGCATGTATACAAGGCAGGCATTATACTCTACTATACACACAACTGCACTACATCCTCATCCCTCGGGTCATGGCACTTGACATCTTTGGATAACGCTTGTCTGTTCACAGGCAATATGAACCAACATCGCCTTTATAATGTATGGAAGATCACAAGTGAAGCCATTGATGAACTGCATCGGTCACTGGAGTCTTGTCCTGATGAAACAGCAGTGGCAGAAGACCCAGCTGGCTTGAAGGTGAGCCAGGAAGACTAGCAGTGTAGAGTGTCCAGCGTCCTGCAGATAAATGCCTTAGTGGCTTCTCCTGTAGTTGCCGGTTGTTATTTGTCATGTTCTGCTGGGGATGGAGGTACACAAAACAAATGTGACCCTAGACAGATAAAGAGCACCCTGCAGTGTGTCATAGGCCACATATATAAAGTCCAAAAGGAACTCGGAATAAGAGAAACATCATCTGGGTCAGTAAGTACTTTTATGCCTTAAAAAAATTGCAGCTATTTAGAGAGCAAAGAGGATAGGAACAACCCAGGACAGTGAGGTGGTGGTGAGGGAGTGGTATGCACGAATGATGAATGGCTGTCATCCTCCCCGAACTGGGGGAGCAGGTGATGCCCCTGAGTCAGGAGAAGCCCTTGCAGTGGAGCCTGGCGTTGGCAAGTGAACTTAGGTGTGAATGCTCAAGATGCACTCTGCACTTGTGGCCACTTTGTGAAGAAGAGCGGATGCTTTGTGAAGTTCATACTCTCCCAGAGTGCAAGGGAAACGGGAACACAGAAGGACTGGGGGGAAGTCACTAGCTCAAGGGCTACAACAACCTGTGACCAGCGTTCCATACTGGGCTGTTAGGCAGAGAGAAGAGTCAAGTATAAGGATCATGAAAAAGACAGAAAGGCTAGTAAAAGCCGAGTGGCCATCAGAGGTTTGGTTGCAAAAAAAAAAAAAAAAAAAAAAAAAACCTGACTTCTAATTGAGAGGACAAACATGGGCTTTTAGTGGGTGTGGAGACACGGACAGGAGCGTCCGTCTGACTAGAGGTGCCAATCATTAGCTGTAGCCAAGGCGTCAGTGTAGCAAATGGGAGAAACGGTGACTTGTGGCAACAGCTAGACTACAGAGGGCTCCCCTGTGTGAAGGAAGAGTGGAATGAAGCCAGGGTCCGCCATAGCCTTCGTAGGAATTCAGTCTGACGTTTGACTTGTTTTTGTCAGGTCCCTTTGCTTCTCCACCAGAAGCAGGCATTAGCATGGTTACTGTGGCGGGAAAGTCAGAAACCACAAGGAGGGATTCTGGGTAAGTATGTATTCTGATGAGAGCCAACAGTTGCGGGATTCTTAAGCACTCGGTTAGCCTGGCTGCATTGTTTCATTGAATGTCACAACACTGTGAGGAAGGTGTGTCCACTGTTTTCAGATGGGAAGCTAAAGTGTAGAAACGTTAAGAACTTGGTTGAAAATACAAAGCCTACTAGAGGAAGTCTTGGCAGCCAACGTTAGCTGCCTCTGACCAAGCAGAGGGTTTATTCCTTGCTGGCTCCACAGTCTCTAGAAGCTGTGGAACATGAGACTGGGGGCCTGCATTCCAGGAACACAGGCCATTGCCACAAATATCAAACTGGTCATGACTTTGCTGTGAGTGTTGAAGGAAGCTAAGGCCACCCAGTGTCAGGTCTGTGTGCCCTGGGTTCAGAGATCTGTAGTAGAACCCATAACATCTAGTCCATCCCAAGATTATAACTTCCACAAATCAGCAGAAGGCTCACGGGACAAAATCCTGGGAGCAGTCTTTGGGTCACACTTACATCCAAGTAGTAGGTTGGAGAATGTTTCCAGTCATCAAAGCATTCTGGAACCTCAGTGCCCACGGGAGTTTTCTAGGAGCTCGTTACATAGGCCGTTTCATCCCAGTAGACACCAAGGTTCCATCCTTCGGAAGGAAAGGCGCTGTTTGTCACAGAACCACATCATATACAAATGGTATGGGCAGAGTGAGTCCCTCCTTCATTCTGAGATGTGAGAGTCTTCCTTACATGTTCCCTCCAGAGGCTAAGGGCAGCCTAACCTAACGTTGGGAGCAGGCCTCTCAGGTCGGTAGACAGGCTGCCCACACTGACTCCTGGGCTGTGGCAGAAGCAGAGCTTGAATCCTAGCCCATGTGCTCACATTTTACTTCTGCTTGAGCACAGTGATTATTTTGAATGAACCTAGCAACCTGAGTGAGCCTGTGTGTCACATGTGGTGTGAAGAATAAGTTAGGTAAACTCAGTGACTGGTACAGGGACAGTGCATGACACAGACAATGTCAGGACTAGTGAGTTGGCTCAGCAACCAACACGTGTAAAAGTCTGCTGACCTGAGCTTGATTTTTGGAATTCATGTAAAAAGTGGAATGAGAAAACTGATTCCACACATGTGTCTTGGTATGTGATGCGCTCATGTGCACACACGCACACACACAATGCATGCATATATGCACACGCACACGTATGTATATAATGTGTTCAGTTCTGGCCTTTGGTAGATAAAAGAAGTGCATGGCAGACTGTTGGAGCCGTAGCAGCATCAGTAGAGTAGGTGATAGGGTATGTTATCTCGACATTGCTGCTTTTGGAAGTAACAGCAAGACCAAACGACATGGAACTAAGAGTCACTCAATCCACTGTAACAGAGAAACTGGGGTAGAGCAAGATCTAACTATTGCCTTCTGAGTGTCTAACCTAGCTCTCCATATAAAATAGCAGATCATTTTTGCAAAAGCAAAGACCCCACTGGGTCAGGAAGCTGGTAGGAATAGAGAGTGGGTCAGTTTCTGCCAGAGGAGTCTTCTGAAGTTGTGTTGACTCTCTGTGTCTTATTTTCCAGCGGATGATATGGGCTTAGGAAAAACCCTGACAATGATTGCACTCATCCTAACCAAGAAGAATCAGGAGAAAAGCAAGGAAGAGGACAGAAGCATGACTGTGACGTGGCTTTCCAAGAATGGTAAATCTAAGCACCTTCTGCTGTTTCCAACCTTATTTGAACCAACAGAGGGAGATTTTCAAGCCACTAGAGAAACATCTAATTAATCTGTTAGAAAACCGCGTTGGCTACTTTCCTGTGTTTTTTTTTTAATGCTGAATATGCCAGCTAATGACTCCCCCCACCATTTATTTAAACTTAGAAAAAGTTTTCTGGAGGTAAAAGGGTTAGTTCAAAAACAGTAATTACTGTCTTCTGTTGATGGTGGGAATAAACTCTCAGGTAGATCCAAATTAATGTGCTTTTTAAAGGGTGAATATTCAAAATGCTCAGTTGTTCAACAATTGAATATATATCATTGAATAGAACATATCTTCATGAAGATGCTATATATTATCTGTTAATGCTGTAAATTACTGTGAACACGAATACAGGTCCTGCTTTGCTGTGTGGGCAGAAGGATGTGTTCTGCTCTCGGGGCCCATGGTAAACACTGTTGCAGCTGGGCCTCCACCCTTGCTGTGCAGCACACAGCACACGTGGAGATGAGGAGCAGTGTGTATCACTAGATGATTCCAAATAGCATTGACTTGACTTGGAAGAGGCTTTTCCTACTTACATATGGGCTCTATTTTCACGTAGTTTTTGGTGTGTGTGTGTGTGTATATATATGTGTGTATTTTTTAATTATNATTTTTTTTTTGGTTTTTTTTTTTTTTTTTTTTTTTTTTTTTTTTTTTTGAGACAGGGTTTCTCTGTGTAACAGCTCTTTGGCGGTTCTGGAACTCACTTTGTAGACCAGACTGGACTCTAACTCACAGAGATCTACCTGCCTCTGCCTCCTGAGTTCTGGGATTAAAGGTGTGCGCCATAACCGCCTGACCTTGTATTTACATTTTAATATGGAAGTCCATTAAATTAAGATTTTCATTGGAAAAACACCAATAATTCCCTGTAGTTAATCATCTCAGGAGGCCTTAGGAAAAGGCCGGCTCCCACTTCTGGCCACTGTGAAAAAGCATTACTCTTTAGACGGCCGCACGCTGCCCACTTTTCTCCCTGTCTTTACACTCAGAATCTACATTTTTATAGGAGAAAATAAATAATTAAGTGCTTTGGTTTAAATTTGCTTCCACTTCCTATTCCATTTGCTTTGTGTAGAAATAAAACAGTAGTTAAAAATATTGATTGAAGGGATAAAGTCAGTCAAGAAGAAGTTACTGCTCAAGGCTGTTCAATAAATATAACTAGTTATTGCTCTCCCCCACTCAAGACTCCTCTGTTTTTACCTCCAACGGAACACTAATTGTCTGCCCCGCTTCCCTGATCCATCACTGGGAGAAAGAAGTAAAGAAACGTGTGCACAGCAACAAACTCAGAATCTGTCTCTACCATGGGCCAAACAGAAGTCGGCAAGCCAGAGTGTAAGTCAGGAGTGCTTGGACGCATCTGCAACCCTTCTAAGAGTCCTTTTGCCTTTCTGCTTGCCCGTGTCTTCTCTTTGTCAGGCTAATGATGTGTGAAATTTTCAGTCTCCTTGTCAGACAGCCTGCGCTCAGATTCCTTTCAGTGGTTTTACTTTGCTGCCTACTGGTCACTCCCTTGCCAAAGCTGCAGTGTGAGTGGCTTGCAGTGCCTGAGCTGCCTCCAGGTGGCTGCCGCATCCCCTGCTAAACCCTGGGGAATGGAGAGCTGAGGTCTAATTCTAGAACTCATTTTCCATTTCCCTGAGTGTGAAAGGAAGCACCTAGTCTTGCACGCTGTCTCGTGGCATCTGTCATCCGCCTACTGTAGGCCGTGTGCATGTGTGAGTGTTTATGCTGCATTTTCATACATAAACGAGTCCAAAAGTTTAGACTTGAGAGTTTTAGGAGCAGAATTGTTAGACTTAAGTAAAAATTTTTGAAAGGGGATGGATGGGCAGGAGAAAAGATCACCCCAGATGTTAATCTGTATCTTATTTTTCTGGAGGGTGTTGGCTTCAATTTTCTTTCCAATACAGGGGGGAGGGGGGATTGAATACTTGGAGCATTCTGGGTAAGCACCTACCACTGAACTACATCTAGACCTGCCTGTTAATGGAAAGGAACTGTTTTCTGTTTTTAACTGGGATGTGTAAATCTGAGGCAAATACTTGCTGTTTAACCAAGGATGAGAGCATTGCTGTTCCTCCTCCCATGTGGGCGCTCTCCAGCCTTTGCTACTGGATATTTTGTGTCCTCCAAGACTGTACAGTTGTCATCCAGGGTCAAGTACCAGATTGGTGACTTTTATTTTTAAATGTTTTTTTAATTTTAAAGGTTTATTTATTTTTTAATTTTTAAAGATGTGTTTATTTAATGTTTATGAGTGTTATATATGTGCACCACATGCATGCAGGTACCTGTAGAGACCAGAAGAGGGCATCAGAGTCTCTGAAACTGGAGTTACCGATAGTTACTAGCCACACAGTGTGCTGGATAGCAGCAAGTGCTCCTAACCTGAGCCATCTTGAAAGTCTGACCTTAATCTGAAAACACACCTGTTGTCATGGTCAGTGCACTCCTGGCAGGATGCAGCCTTTGCTGTCGCCTGCTTCTGCCCTGGAGCCTTAGAAACAATTGGAGCTCACTTGATTTGCACTTTGAGCACAACGGGCTTGTACTTAGAGACATCAGTCACTTATATTTTATGCTGAGGATTCATAGACAGTACTGCCATTTGGAATTAGGTGTATCATTTTACACCTAAAGAGTTTATTGCTGTCTCTGAGGTACATGATATTAAATCTATTCAAATACGATTCCTGCCTTTCCTTGGAGCCTTTGTCTGTAAATAATGTAGGAGGTGAGCTGATCGCTTACTAAGTGAAGCTCAGAAACCCAGCCCGAGTTAATGGGTTTTCACAGACCTGTTGTAAAGTGGTAGTGAGAAGGGACCGTTGGCATCGCCCACCTCAGATCATTAGGTACCAGTTTCCAACCCTGCCCTACTCTGTTCTGACCAGGCCATTGCAGACTTCCTGTGACTGCAGCTAGAGATTTTCTTTTCTAACTCACTGGGTGGGAAGAGTTCTGGCTACAGTGAACATACTGTAGTAAAAATGGTCACGTTGGTAAGAGGTAGCAAACTGGCAGAAAAACCTGCCTCATAGTTCATATGTTCATACACACAGAGGGACAGGGAGAGTGCATGTGTGTACCAAGGACATGATTACTCAGTGTCAGTGCTGCTTCCGTTTCTTCCTGCCCTATGTTTTGTTTCTGCAGTACTGGGAGTTGAACCCAGAGCCTTGAGCATACTAGGCAAGCACCCTACCATTGAGGTATTCTTCCTCTCCAGTTCTCTGGGCCTTTTTATAAAGAAGTCAACTCTGCCTGTGGCAGGCTCCAGGAGGAATTGTTTACTGTTTGCTTTGTATTGTATCCATGCAGCCTCTCTACATACGACATCGTGATTACTACTTACAGCCTTCTGGCCAAGGAGATTCCCACAACGAAGCAAGAGGGAGAGGTCCCAGGTTCAAACCTCAGTGTGGAGGTGAGGCTTGGGGATGCCAGGGAGGAGAGGCTTAGGATGCCAGCAGGATGAGGCTTGGGGATGCCAGGGAAGTGGAGGTGGGGGCACACGTAGTCTAATGGGAGAGATAGCAAAGGTATTTTCCTGCAAGGAGAAGAATCTTCCAGATATTCCACCTGTGGACACGAGTCTTTCTTCCCACTGCTCTTAACCTGGCCAAGCACCCAGTGATAAATTAGTACTTGGCACAGAGTTCAGCTGTTTTTAGGACTAAAGGAACATGCCCTGTAGTTGTGGTAGTGATAATCACACATGGATGCAGAAGAGTCTCATTCGCTGTTTTCAGCTCTGTGGGGGTATACTCTCTTGTATTTTAGTTTAGTGTATGTGAGTGTGTGTTACCCTGTATTGCCTGCCTTTCCTCTGCCTCCAGAAAGGGCCTTGTAAATAATAGGGCTGCAGGGTGGAGACTGAAGGATGACCTTGAAAAGTTCTTAGTTCGTAGGCAGATTCAGGGACTCTTGGCTGATGTGCAGGCTTTATTGTATAATTTTGTAAGGATTTCTCTATTTTGGGTGATTTATAGAGTATTTCCCCAGCTCACAACCAACCTCAGTGCCTTTCCATGGCTCTTGAGATAAACCCCAAATTCTATTACCTAATGTCAGGTACCTTCCAGTCTTGCCCTCTCTCTGGCCTTCATCTCTCCTCACCTGCTCCCTCCCCGTGGCACTGCACACTCTGCACACCATCACACCTGCCACCGTCTGGTTCTCTCTAGATAGTGCTTAGCCACCCCCCTTTCCTCGGGTACATCTTCCCTAAGCTCTTTCAGGAAGCCTTTCTGCACTGTTCTGTTCATCGTTTGGATGAGTCTTCCTGGCTTCTGGTGCTCACTCGGTTGTGGCTGTTCAGCTTGGTGGTGGGGGGGGGGGATGGGGAGCTCTGCCGTGTGGGGAGGAGAGGAAGTCCTGGTGCAGCAGACTTCCTCCGCCCTGTAGTGAGTGACTTCTGTATAGACTTCATGCTCTGCCTGCATCTTTCCCTGTTGCTGGAGTTTGAGTTCCCTGAGTGTGTGAGCTGGCCTTTATATTTTTGGCTTAGCATCTTACAACTCAAAATAGGCTTGTAGTCAATTTCGTGGATATATTTTAATAAGCGAGTGAATTTTCAGCCTTCTACCTAGTGTGTTCCTGGCCAAACATTGCTAATACTGCTGAATCTGGGTTGAAAGAATAAATGAAAACTCAAACTACAAAGCATTTTACCCTTGGGATTTTAAGTTCAGAGACAGACTCTTAAGTGGCCATTTATTTGAACTTTTTGAGAAGTTCGCCCTTGGTTTCTGAACTTAGTTCAGTGGGAGGGTCTAAGCAAATTAGAGGGTCTGCAAGGGAGCTCAGTGCTTACTGGTCGTGCCCCCTCATCTCCTTGAGGAACATGCGTGTCCCCATACTGGTGTTGGCTATTGCTTTGTCTCTTCCAGGGCATCTCAGCACCTTTGCTTCAAGTAGTCTGGGCTCGAATCATATTGGATGAAGCTCATAACGTGAAGAACCCTCGAGTCCAGACATCCATTGCTGTGTGTAAGCTACAAGCTCAAGCCCGGTGGGCTGTCACGGGAACCCCTATTCAGAACAACCTGTTGGATATGTATTCACTATTGAAGTGAGTGACCTCTTGGGGGTCATTAATGTGAACCCCATCCCTAGCCTGCAACCCTTCGTCATTATTTCACGTGTAGTGTGTGTGTCCAGGTTGTCTTGTGTAGCAGGTAGCAAGCTTTAAAGGGAAAGGATGGGTACGCATGAGAAAGTATTGTCAATTCGCAGGCTGATACCAGTATTTTATATTTATGTAAAAGTACAGAGCAGCTTGAGCTACCGTTCTTCAGTCTAGTGACTGTTTTAGGCTACTTTGCTTTAAAATACTTGGAGTAAGGGCAGGATTGCAAACAGAAAAGAATGCCGATTTCAAAATGCTTATCTTTTCAAATGTGCCCATAAAAGGCTTTGGCATTTCTTTGCTAACACTGATGCTTTAGCAATAAATTCTAGCCGTGTATGTCCTGTGGTGACTGTTTGCAGTGTGCATGTCGAATGCACATCTTTACAATGTCCTCCTGATTGGCATGTGTCCGTTTGGCCTTAGACATTGCTATGGAATTCATTTTCAGGTGGGATGGGGTGGCAGGGGTAGCAGTTCTGGTTTGTTTTCATTGTGCCTTACTTTGAACACCAATTCCATCTTCTCCCTGCTCTTCCTGGCTCTACAAAAGGTTTCTCCGCTGTTCCCCGTTTGATGAGTTCAGTCTTTGGAAGAGTCAGGTTGACAATGGTTCAGTGAAAGGAGGAGAACGGTTAAGCATTTTAACCAGGAGCCTTTTGCTAAGGAGAACAAAAGACCAACTGGACTCCACCGGTAAACCTTTGGTAAACAGATTTCTGCCTATCCCCAGTGAGGCCAGGGAAGGAAGGTGACCAGGACCTCAGGTAGACCAGCTTTGTGTCAGGAGCCTGTCCCTTCTAAGGAGACCGTCCTTAGAGCAGTCCCCGATGCTGTGTTGGCACAGTCCTTTCCAGGGAAGGGAGCTGCTGTCCAGAGGTTGGCATGAGAGGGCCAGTGTGCTAGGCGTCTGCTCTGAAGATTCCGTTGGCTTACAGAGCTTCCTCCTCCCATTGCAGGTGCCGCTGCCCCAGCGTAGATTTCAGCTGCACCGTTTAAAGCTTTCTGAGGACGAACGGGATGTTTATGACGTCTTTCTTGCAAGGTCCAGGTGGGTGCCGTAAAGAAGCACTTTCTCTGGTGCTTTGGTTTTCCCTTTCTTGGCTTAGGGAGAAGTCTGGACTTAGGTTTCCTTCAGTTTCATGTATGATCCTAACATGTTACATCTTTATATTCCAGAAAGCCTCCAAGCTCTGCATTTTTTCTTACTGCCTTTTCTCCTCCCTCCCTTCTCCTTGATTTTTCTCTGTCTCTCATACACACTGAAGGCAGATTCTTGACCCGACTTTTAATTGGCTTGTTTACATAGAAATCAAGCTGCAGAATCTTCGCTCTTTTGGGGCTGTTTTGGATAATGACTCTCTTTGACCTTTAACCTACCACCCAGCATCTCACTGGAGCTCAAATCAAAAGCAGCTTTGTAATCTTTGTTATTGTTTGTTCTCTGCACTTTCTCCAGAACTCTTGTCATTCCCGGAGTCTCCGTTTGCTCCCTTCTGCGTGGTACTTTCCGTTTCCAAGAATGGTTTTTGTCTTCTTATACTTTATACTTACTACCAATTTCAAAAGTTTTGTTTTAGAAATAATGATAATAATCGATTATTGCTTTGTCTGTGGCTCCTGCTTGCTGTGAGCTGAGTGAGCATTGTTTAACCAGTGCATCCTATAACCTGCCCAGACCCTGCTCCAATTTAAGTAGCAGCCGCTGTAAGCAGTCTGGCTTTAGTGACCGTAATATGTGTATTTCCTTTCTTGTTCTGAGATAGGTCAGCTCTGCAGTCCTATCTAAAGAGACATGAAGGAAGAGGCAGCCACCCTGGAAGAAGCCCTGATAATCCATTCAGTAGAGGTAAGCCAGGGACATTCAAACATGTAGCCACTGAAAGGGGACTACTAGCCGTTAAAATAGCAGAAACAGCTTATGGGCCCCAGGTACCAGAGAGACTACTACATGTTAGCAAAGCTCATTAAGCCGGAAGAAAGTACACTGACATTAAAACGTAAGGACTTCTTTCTCTTTTTTAAATCTGCATTATTTAAAATATAGGCAAGGCGACAGAAAACCCCAGTACTTCATCTGACTCGATAAGCGTATGTCACAGAGCTGTTAAGGCTCAGCTGATGAAGGTGCTGGGCACCAGGCCCGACAACCCGAGTTCAATCCCTGGGGCCCATGTAGTGGAAGGAGGGTGGAGCTGAGTCCTTGGGGTTGTCTTCTAACCTCCACGTGCATACCATGGCGCATATAGCACCCCAAAAACTTTTTCTTTAAAAAGTATCACAGCTAAATTATTGAATCTCAGATCAAAAACAGGCTAACCAGCCTCACTCAGTTCCCAATTCTTCCAAGATTTCCCTATTTTAAATCCTGCCCTGTCTCTCTTGGAAGTGGCGCAGGAGTTTGAGTCCAGTGTGCCCCAGTGCTCCACTCCAGCAGACTCACTGAGACCCAGCACCGTGCACGTCCTGTCCCAGCTTCTGCGACTCCGCCAGTGCTGCTGCCACCTCTCTCTGCTGAAGTCGGTGAGAGAACACACGCTGGTCCGTGGTTTCCAACTTAGGGGTCATCAGTAAATACAGATGTTTACATTATGGCTCATAACAGTAGAAAATTTCAGTTTTGAAGTAGCAATGAAAATAATTTTATGATTGGGGTCACCACAACGTGAGGCACTATATTAAAGGTCACAGTATGAGGACAGTTGAGAACCACTGCTCCAGTCTGCTGTCACCTCTGGAGTCCTCCATAACCGGGGCCCGGGCTCTCAAGTGAAGGAAAACGCTGATCTGCAGGACTTTAATGGGTTGAGAAGAGACTCATTTCTTATACTTTATATAAATGTTTGTTAATTCTCATGATTTTCATGGCAACAGATTTACTTTTTTTTTTTAATCATTTTTTGTTTGTTTGTTTTAGGAACACACTGTTTTAGACCAGGGAGTGACGTTGTGTTAAGGAATCCATTTTTGAGTGCTTTGGTGTCTCAGAATGTCATAAGCCTATGTGGTGACTGTTGGTCAGTCCCGAGGCTTATGAAAACTCAAGCACAAACCAGAAGGGAGCTTTATTTACTCTAGACAGAAGCGTATCTAGAATCCTCACTATGGCATTACTCCTTTGACTGTCAGCTGCAGTAACTATGAAAGCAGAATGACTATGTAACCTGGCTGACAGCTTGTTGAAACCCTTCAGGGTCATGCTTCAGGCAAGGCCTTTTCCATAGTATCAGAGATAAAAAAGATATATTGCTCTTGAGTGTTAGAAATCAGCTGGAAAGAAAGCTGCTACCTTCTGTCCCATTCCCACCCCTCTCTCTGTTCTTCCAAGGCCCTGGACCCGACAGAACTGGAGAGTGAAGGCCTCAGCCTGTCCCTGGAAGAGCAGCTCAGCGCTCTGACCCTGTCCCAAGTCGAGGTCTCAGAGCCGTCAGCCATCGTGTGTCTTAATGGCGCATCCTTCAAGGTGGAGCTTTTTGACAACACACGAAGGAGCACCAAGGTACGTTCGTCACCTCTGTGCTTTCCAGAAAGATGGAATTACCTTTCTTGCCTGTGTTGGAGTAGCTCACTTGCGCACGTGGGAAGAGCAGGTGAGAGCGAAGTGAGGCCTCTCGGCTTCTAGAGCCCGCTCTGGGCTTTAGGCTGCACTTGTCAGAGAACTCTAAAGCCTTCCTTCACGGTGGGCTTTCGGAGAGTGATTTGGGACAGCTCTCATCAAGGAAGAGTCTCTGTCACAGAATACTGGGAAGGGCTGCTACTTTATGCTAGGAGCGGGGGGCTGAATGAGCAGTTTGTGTAGGGAAAGCTTGGAAGGCAAACTGCAGAGACATGGCCCTGGAGACTATAGCGTGCCAGCGACAGTGGCACCGACTTGTTGGATGGCTTCCATCTGGGAGTCTTGTTCTCTCAGAGTGCCGACTTGGTTAGTCATTCAGCTCTAGTTCATAAAAGATTTTTAGGGCTAAAGGGCTTTATTACATGAAGACAAAGCTGTGCTGCAACCAGAGGCCTGCCTCTCTGTTGGCTGACAGTGTGTTTTATTAGCCCGCTACCTAAAGTAGGGCTGCTTTCTCCACGTACCCTAAAGTAGGGCTTGCTTTTCTCTGTTCCAACCTTAAGCTCCTTTCCCAACTTCAGCCACTCTTACCAAAGCTTTTCTAAAGATGTGAACTAGAAAGGAAGTCACTGATGAAACAGAATCATACCAAAAGAGAAATGCTGCCTCTTAACTAAAATCTAAAATGTTTTGTTTGTTTGTTTGCATGTGTTATTTTTGTGTGCATTCCTTGTCAGTTGTAGCAATCAGAGGATAGCCTGTGGGAGCTAGATCTCTCTCTCTCTCTCTCTCTCTCTCTCTCTCTCTCTCTCTCTCTCTCTCTCTGTTCTCTCTCTCTCTCTCGCTCTTTTTTTTAATTAGGTGAGGCCCAGGGATTGAACTTAAGTTGTCAGGCATGGCAGCAAGCACCCTTACCTGCTGAGGCATCTTGCTTTCCCTTAGCTAAAATTTTAGAACATGGACCTAGGTATTTACCATAAATAACTGAAGAATAGTAAGAGCTCTCAATGTGACCAGATTGTATATTCTGGCATCATTAGAGTTAGCTGCTATGGCCTTGCCTGTACTCAGCTTCTTAACGCGAGCCCATTGGTAGATTCTAATCGTGTTGGGCTTCGTGTGGGCAGGAAGCAGCACAAAGGCAGCAGAGCTCTTGTGTTTTCTTCTGTGTCTTTTAGCTAGAGCCTTCCCTCTTCCAGCCATGTTCTAGAGGCCAACAACACAAGAGTGGGCCAGATGTGTGGTGTTCAGCTCCTCAGAGCAGCTGATGAACTGGGGGCAAATGATGATGGCTAAGCAATGACTGTGATGTGTGATCAGAACCAGGACAGTAGAGACAAAAGCGGAACATATGTGGTAGACACCTGACCCACGCTTAAGTTGGGGAGGCTTTCAAAAGGTGACACCCACATACCCAAACAAGCCCTGAACAGTGACAGTACCAAATAGACATACTAATGTGGCAGAGAGGTCTCGCAGGGTCCTGTCCCAGCACAGAACGATAGGCAGCCAAGGGCAGCTGCTGAGAGATGGAGCAGTCTCTCCCAGCGATGCGGCCCCTACTTAGTTATCCAGTCCTGTTGTGAGTCAGCCCTGTCATGAGTACTGCATGAGCTGGGACCTTGGTGGATTAGGACCCCAGGTGGGAGACAAATACACCATGCAGACAGAGCTGGAGGGTAGAGTTTACTGAGATAAAGAGAATGGGGGAAGAAAGAGAGAACGGGAGACAGAGATGCAGAGAGAGAGAAGAGAAAGAAAAGGGAGAGACAGGGAAAGAAAGCTGCCTCCTTAGAGAAATAAATGGCAGAAAGAAAGAGCGGGAATAGATGAAGCTTGTCTCTTAAAGGGACCTTTTGTGCCTGCGTATAGACTAGGACCCTGGACTGACCAAGGTACTGCCTGGGTGCATCCTGCTAGATGACAGGGCAGGCCAGCGTAATGCCTGAATCCTACCAAGCCCTAAAATCATATACACAAGCTCTACTAAATGGACCACATAGGTTACACTGGTATATTTATGTGTGTGTATAACAATAATAACTAAAAAGAGGCCATCAGTTTGAGAGGGAGTTGGGGAATGCATGGGAAAGGTTGAGGGGAGGTGATGTAATTATATTTTAACTAAAGTCAGAAAAAGGAAATTTTTTTATACAAAAAAAAATGACATTTAGGCTGGCATGGAAAATGATATTCTGAAATAGAGGAACCAGGTATGGCCTATTGAGTAAAGAATTGCAGTTTGATTGACATATCCTTTGAGGAGGGCTTAGTGAAGAATGAGCAGAGGTCAGAGAAGATGGACCCGGCAGGTCAGAGGGGGCTTGGGCTTTATCCTCAGTGGGAAGTCATGGAGAGGAGGGCAGCCTGCTTACATTTAGAAATAGCTTCTGTCCGCAGCCTAGTGATGGACAGCCAGGCCAGAAGCACAGAAGCCGCCCAGGAAAGTGCCTCTAATTCAGGAGAGAAGAGACAGAAGTGAATGGCTTAAACTGCAGTGTTGTGTGACCTTTCCCAGGTGTCTTCTCTGCTGGCAGAACTGGAGGCAATCCAAAAAGGCCCAGGGCTCCAAAAGAGGTGAGCGCCATTTCACTAAGAATACAAGGAAGGCTTAAGTTTGTGATGCTCTCGAGTCTTAGCTTAAGTCATGCCTTGCAGAAATCACTGAGGTTATGGTATGAATTCCTGTAATTTCTATCTGAAATATTGTGATGTGCATTGATTGAGGCTTACCGCACCCCTGAGGATCGGGGTAAGGTAGGAATCTGAAAGAGTAAAGGAACAGAAGCGTGGGAGGGGGAGCAGGAAGCCAGAGCTCGGACATCCAACAGGGAGGAGCATAGTGGGCAGCTACTGAGCTGCGTACGCTGGGCTTACAGTCAAGTGGGTTCATGTGTCATTTGCTGTGCCTTCACATGTATATTTTACACACACAGATGCATCTGTATTACATGATTGCATGTACATGTATGAAGTAGTTCTCTATGAAAATTTAAAGCTCTGGTTAAGACATGCTTGGGGTGAGCAACCTAGCAGCTGTTCTGGTGGCCACAGAACAAGTAGCTCGTGGCCCTTTTCTGCAGGACAACAGGTTTTTGGATGAGCACTCGGGCCCCAAACAGAAGTCAGCTGGAGGCATCTTCACTTTAGCCCAGGCAGTCCTGTTCTTCTGACTAACACCAAGTGAGAGTGGAGCTCAGAAATAGATGGAAGGATTCTGACCTTACAGTGTGACCTTAAATGTGTGCCCATGTTAGCTCATGCCACTACCATGAAAGGTCTCACAGGAGACACTTAGAAAGCGGACAGATTGTATGGCTCTGGAAGCTTTAGTTACTAGTAGATGCTCCCGTTGGCTTATGCTGTTGGTGACGGAGCAAATGGCATTACCAGGGGCACACGTCAGAACAAGTAGTCGCATGTCAATCAGGAAGCAGGGAGGAAGAGGTGAGTTCTGCAGTCCGCTTAGAGGACTGCCTCCCTAGGCTCCACCTCGTAACCATTCCCAGTACCCCAGCACTGCCACCCGGGACCAAGCCTTTACACGCAGGTCTTTGGGAAACAAGCCCAGCATGACCTTGCCCGTTAACAACAGGGATTCTCCTCGTGTGCCTTTTGGAACTAACCTTGAGACTAGTGGTGTTACAGCCTGCAGAGGAGACTGCATAGTCTTGGTGGCTTGTGTTTTCTTCCCCTAGTGTTATTGTCTCTCAGTGGACCAGCATGCTGCAAGTGGTAGCTCTGCACCTCAAGAAGCACAGACTGACTTACGCCACTATTGACGGCTCCGTCAACCCCAAACAGAGAATGGACCTGGTGGAGGCATTCAACCACTCCCAGGAGCCTCAGGTATGAACTAGGCCCCACAGGCCCGTACAGTTGGTCTCGGTTATAAAGCAGCGTAATGTAGCAACTCAACTTCAAAAATATTGTCTTGATCCTTCCAGATGTTTATCATTTATTAGACATTTACTGGGGTCCTCACTAGAGTACTCTAAAAGGAATAACCTACGAGGACTAAACTGAAGAGTCAGCAGGCCTGGTTGTGATCAGGGGAATCTCTGTAGAGGAGGAAGCCTTGGCGGGTCTGTGGGCTTTTGATTGAGATGCAGAACAGGGCTGTGTAACAGGTATTCAAGAAGCACTAGTCGAGAGGAAGGAAGGAAGGGTGACTTAGTGTGTGTGGGGGGGCATGGTCTTAAGACTAGTCACAGTTTGGTTAATGCAAAGTTGACCCCCCCCCCCCAAGGAACTGAATTATAGTGTCCATGTTTTTTGGCAGACTGCTTTGTGAGGTCGACTCTCTGTGGGAATGTGAGCATTTTTTCAAAGATGAATGTAAGAAATAGCATCTTAGCGCACGCCTTTAATCCCAGCACTGGGGAGGCAGAGGCCAGCAGATCTTTGTGAGTTCAAGGACAGCTTGGTCTGCAGGGGCTACTTCCAGGACAGGCTCCAAAGCTACAGAGAAACTCTTTCTGTCTCAAAAAGACCAAAAAAAAAAGGAAAGAAATGGCATCTTAATGTTTGAAAACATCACACAGGGGGAATTGAAAAGAACGTGTTTCTTGTGTTTTGATCTTCTTGAGCTAGAGATGGAAAGACGCTAGTTAGCTCTTTCAGTCCCTACAAATACCTGGCGTAGAGGGAAGGGGCTGCTTTTGGTTTGTGTTTTTGGAGGTTTCATAGTGCATGGTTGGTCAACCTCCAAAGAAAGTTCCCAATGTCCTGAAGATGAGTAGTACCAATCCCATAAAATTCCACCGCCTCTGGTCTAGCACCATTATGGGGACCAAGCCTTTGGCACCTGGCTTTTGGAGCACTGAAGACCCAGCCGATGGCAGATGATTATAAGACCAAGTGTGTGGAAGTTGATAGAGTGTTTCCTTCTGCAGGTCATGCTAATCTCCCTCTTGGCTGGCGGTGTGGGACTCAATCTGACCGGAGGGAACCACCTCTTCCTCTTGGACATGCACTGGTAACCAGGGTTTTCCTTGAGTTGCTCTTCCTGCTATGCTGTCTGACCTCATAGGTTATGTGTCCTTTTAGGGAGTCGTAGACACATTCTATATAGCCGTCTAAGTGACCTGTAAGGCCTGCTGGGGCATTTCATAACTACTTCCAAGTAGTTCATGAATTTTATTGTTCACTAACTTCTTATAAAATCTAACATCTTTTTTTCCCATAAAAATGAGGAACACAGGAAAAAATAAGAAACCGGATATGGTGGCACATGCCATTAGTTCCAGCACTTGGGGAGGCAGAGACTGGTGGATCTCTGTGAGTTCAAGGCCATCCTGGTCTACAGAACAAGTTTCAGTTCCAGGACAGCCAGGGCTACACAGAGAAACCTTGATTTACAAAACAAGAGAGGAGCACAGGTTTTTCTCATGACTAAGAGCTACATTGCTCAGTTTGATGTCCCTAGAATATTATTTTCCAGACATAGTTGAGGAGCCAAGGAAGTCTCAACTTTTGTTACACCAGAAAGAAGAAGAGGGGTTTTCTAACTGATAGAAATACTTATGTCCAGCCTTGGGCTTCACTGTGTGTGGTGCCAGCGCCTTGGTGCGTGCTCTGCTTGGCACAAGACAAACGAAATCATGTGTTGCTAAGTGGACTCACATTGCCAGTTTTTGACTTTCTACTTATGCAGACCAGGTTGCTGTGGCGGGCTTTGTTTTTGTTCTGTAGTGCTGGGAACTGAGCCCGGGGCCTTGCACATACTGATCCCAGCTCACTTTTCACTTTGAGATAGAGTGGGGTTTCACTAGTTGTGCAAACTTGCCTTGAACTTGGTCTGTAGTCCAGGCAGGCCTGGTATTTATGCTCTTCTGCCTTAGTGTAGCTCCGATTTCAGGCCTACACCTTCATACTTTCTTCCAGGCGCTGCTGTTTCTGGGATATGTCTAATTCTCCACTCAGCCTCAAGCGATGCTGTTCTGTGGAGAATGTATGTAGGTTTACTTGGGCTTTTCACATACACAGAAGTGAGAAAAACATGCTAGGAATGACACCAGTTTTGAGATGGAGAGACAGTACTCAGATTCTAAAGAGGAAGGATGAGGTCCAGTTAGAGTTGATAATGAGAATCTATAAGGCGGAGAACAAGTTCTCCCTCTTTAGTTGATGTCACTGAACACTAAAGTTGAAAGAAATATTTGGGAATATTAACCCGCTCTTGTTTCCAAGTAGGTTCTGAAGTGTTGAGGGTGTTGTTAGCTCTGTCTGTGGTCATCAGCTGGTAAAGACTGGATAGGAGTCCTGTTCACATCCGTCTCTTACAGGGACTGACCCATGTCAGTGCTAAGAACATTGGAAGCCTGTTCCCAGTTCCTCAGCAGAGGGTAACTTTTAGGTCAGTTCCTTCTAGAATGGCGTTGACAGACTTCTGTAAGCATTTCAGCTTCTCGAGGCACATAGTTTTCTGTTGCATATTTGTTGTTTTTTGAGACGGGTTTCTCTTTGTAGCCCTGGCTGTTCTGGAACTTGCTCTGTAGAGCAGGCTGGCCCCAAACTCAGAGATTTTCCTGCCTCTGTCTCCTTAGTGCTGCGGTTAAAGGTGTGCACCCCCACCTCTCAGTTCTATTGCATATTCATGTTGTCTTCTTAATCCCCTTTGAAAACGTAATGACTATTGTTAGCTAAAGAAGCGTACAGAAATGGACTGTGATTTGGCCTTGGCGGTAGTTTGTCAGCCCTGTGTGCAATATTGGTGTTTCTGAGTTACACCTCTCTAACAGGAACCCCTCACTTGAAGACCAAGCATGTGACCGAATCTACAGAGTAGGACAGGAGAAAGATGTCGTCATACACAGGTAAGCAGAGGCACCAGGCCCTTCTCAGCGTCTTCCTTTGTGAAAGCCTTCTCTGGGGAGTATTTTCATAGACTAGGAAGTATGGCAACCCCTGCACTAATGATGTTCTGCGGGCACACCTCAGGGACACTGGTCAGGAAGGGAAGAAGCAATCTGAGGTAATCTTGTTGGTCAGGCCCAAAAAGGAAGCAAGTATGGTGACAAGCCACAGCTCACCAAGGAGGCAGCTGTGGAGGGATTGCTCCTGCCCACCCCTGCCCCTTGTCATTTTTACCTTTCAGTGTGGCATAGTCTCAGTCATACAGAAAGCTTGTGTGTGTGTGTGTGTGTGTGTGTGTGAGAGAGAGAGAGAGAGAGAGAGAGGGGGGGGGTGGTCAACATTAGAATGTTAACGTCAGTGTAATACTAAAGCCTGATCAATCCATATTCGGTTTCATCTCTCCCAATGCTGTCCTTCCCACATCCTGTGTAGCATTTGGTTATCGTGACTTTGTATGCTTTAATCAGGCACAATGCTCCCCTCTCTGATTTTGACATTGCCTTTGAAGGCACACACAGCCTGTTTGCAGAGCGCTCCTCTTTGGGGCCCACATGGCTTTGGGAACATCAGAGCGCGCCCCACTGCTGCAGTCCACTCTCATGGCCCTTCTTTTGGTTTCTTTGCATGAGGGGTCTAGTGAAGAGTTCAGAGGTCACAGTCAGTGCTGCCTGCCTCCACCCTTCCTCAGTCTTATATGAGGTGCCTTTCACCCATTTCATATGAGTTGTCCCTGTTGAGGGTCACTAGTGACCTCCAAAATTTGCCACATGCAGTGAATATTAATTTTCCTGTCTTATTCTCATTCCATATTTTCCTCCACTAAGTCTAAAATCTGTATTTTTAGTTCCACTGTCTTCCAAACTTCCAACCTGGGTATCCAGATCCCTCGAGCCATCTGAACCTAAGCAGGCAGGCACTCATCTGTCTGCATTCATCCTGTGCGTTCAGACACCAAAGTGAATGCTACAAGTATAATTACACCCTCCAGGATAAAAATGCCAGTCTGAAATGTTTGCGTCCTGCTGCCTCAGGACAGACATTTGCATTATCTGCATGGATGGTGCTTGTTTATCTAGCCGTACAGCCAGAAACTAAACTCCTTCCTGTCCCTCTTCCCATGCCCAGGCCTTCAGTTATATTTTCTAAACTGCTAACCATCCTTTCTTTCCCACCCTCACCACCCGCTCCCTATGCAGCTCGCTGGTTCCTGTCCTCTGCATTGCCAGCAGAGGGCTCTTTTAACTGATGTCTGTTGAGACACGGCACACCTTCAATGGCTCGCTTCCTGTACGTTTACTCTCAGTGTCTTGGTGTGATGGGGATAATTGAGGACCTGGCCTAGAGCTCTTGAACTTTTGCTACCAGCAGACTTGCCTGGAGAGTATGCTCTTTAACTAAACATACCGTGTTCTGAAGCTCAGCCACAGTTTGCCCCTGTTCTCATTCCCTGGGATGCTGTGCCTATGCCACCATGTCATCTAGCAAACCCCTGGTCATCCTGCATGCCACACATTAAGAGTTAACTCCAATGGAGCTTTTCTTGACTGACCTACACAGATTGCCTTTCGTACCCTGGACACATCGCCACTGTACCACTTCCTCTGTCTTATTATTTTTATTATTATTATTGGATGTTCATATCTTTGTTTTCTCCTACAAAGGAAAAAAAACCTACACCCTTTTTTGTCACTTCTCATAGGACATGGTGTATGTATATATAAATTCATACTTAGTGGGCACTTGAATGAGGCCTGGCTATGGTATGGACTAGCTAAGAAATTAGACACTGCACTTAAACACACACACACACACACTTGTCAGGATCTTGACCTTTGAGGCCCGTCTGACCTTGTCAAAATAGTGTTTGAGTGAAACCAGGCCTCTACATTTTAGATAGAAATGCAGAGACCCTCACTTCAGAAAGTTAGTCTGAGGCGCATCGCTTTAAATGGACACACTTGAAGGTGCTTGGATTCTCGGCTCTCACCAAGTGCCAGGAAATCATCTCCTTTACAGCTAAAGGAGAGAGAACTCCGAATGTGTGCGTGGGTTCGCCGCTTGGACTCAGGTCTGTTATCATCTGTTCTTAGGTTCGTCTGTGAGGACACAGTGGAAGAGAAGATCTTACAGCTCCAAGAAAAAAAGAAAGATTTGGCCAAACAAGTCCTATCGGGATCTGGAGCATCTGTCACCAAGCTCACACTGGCTGACCTCAAGATCCTCTTTGGCATCTAGCTCCCTCTGCTGGTGCTGCTATGCACTAGGCTCTGGGTGGAGCTTTTTCATGGTCCTGGAGCCTTAGATCTCATTTTACCTAAACTGAGGCATATTCCTATGCCAGAGATCGAGGGGGAGGCCACCATGTTAAGCTGGTTAGTCCATCATGTTTATCACTCTGCTTGTTTAACGTGTGCTATAGAAACCAGTTGGTTATTTCAGATTTGAGCCTAGCATGTTGGCATATGCCTATAATCCCAGCCCTTGTGAAGCAAGCGGATGGAGAGTTCCAGGCCAGCCTGAGTTAGAGACTCTCAAAGCACAGAAGTGCTGTGGAAGCCAATCCTAGTCAATATTTCCAGCACTCAAGAGGCTGTGGCAGGATTGTGAGTTCGAGGCCAGCTTATGCTACAGGGTAAATTCCAGGCCTACCTGGGCTACAGAGTGAGACCAAGTCTCTAAAAAAACCAAACCAAACCCATGAAAGCTTTGGCGTTAGCTGGTCTGGGAAGATAAGTCTGGAAGAACTGTACGAACGCGTTGGTAAAGCTCAACAGGTCATCACAGGCCTGGTGACAAGTGCTTATAATCCCAGCACTTTGGAGGCAAAGGCAAGCAGCTCTTGAGTCTGAGGTTCTTTGGCAGCCTTAATTACATGGTGAGACCCTGTCTGTCAAACAGCCCCAGAGCCCTGTGTTGCCATCTCAGCTGATAGGAGACCTGATCTTCATTACCTTCTCTATGTAGGCTCTGTGCTGTCTTCTTGCTGGCAGGCTTCTCCTCATAAGCCTCTCTGTGAGCAGGAAAGAGGGAAGAGCCTGCAGCCAGTCATCTCCTCGGGCTTGGGGTCAGGATATTTTGCACATAAACAGATGCTGAGTATTTATCATGTATCATCTAGCCTCTGTCATTTAGCCTGTGCGTCATTGTTTCATTTAGGAGTCTATCAACATCAGTGTGACTGTCACCCAGGGCCATCGCTGAATCATTTAGTATTTGTTCCCGTTGGTATCAGGATTTCTATCATGTAGTATTTGTATTATTTAATGTTGATATCAACTTATGTTACCGCTAGCATTTACTATTGTATTATTTGGTTTATACCATTCTACCACATTGTATGATCATGGGTATCATCTAATAAATGTGTTCAACAATGTCACAGAGGTAATGCTGTGTCCCCAAGCCATCTTTTCTCAGAGCATCCAGAGACTGCCTGCTGTAGGTGGGAGCCACATTACTGAGTAGTAGTGGGGTGGACACTGAATGCCCACTTCAAGCACCGCTGAGACAGAGTCCTAGCCTTCAAACTTCCGAGTCTTTATTTGGAGAATACAGAGATTCTAAGCTATATTCAAAGCCCATCAGCAAATGCCTCTAAGTAGACTTTTCCTGGTATCTTAGAGACTTCCCTTCATTTCTCCTGTTCTGATGGCAAGCCAGCAAAGCTTCCGAATTGCCTGAGGTAGGTAAGTGTTCCTACCAAAATGAGATGCTAGTGATGTCTGTGGGTGCAGGAAATGTGGAACCACCTGATGGAACGGGGTTCGCCAATGGTGTTCTTAAATCCTAGTTAACTCTGTAAGTGGCCTTCTGGTGTCCACTTCAGCTTTAGGTTCATTTACTTTGTTGTTCTGTGGTCTGGGGGGGCTGAATCTAGGGGTCCTAGCTACTGAGAACTCTTATTGCTAGGCTACTTTCTCAGCCCATTTTGTTTGTTTTTAAATGTTTATATTTTGGGCACTGACAGTCAAGTCCAGGCTTCAAGCATACTAGGCAAGCACTGTTATCACTGGGCTGTGCCTCAGTCTGTATGTTCATTTTAGTTTATATGAATCAAGCTATTATTGTTTCATATTTTTTTTTAGATAAGGTCTCTTTTAACCCAGGCTGATCTTCAACTTGTAATCCTCCTGCCTCAGCCATCTGAGTGCTAGATTCTTTAATTAGTCACCATGAGTGGTTCACTAACCAATTTCTTGGTAAGATGGTGCCTTTGCACCCTAATCAAGGGCATCACCTCACATTGTAGTGGCCAGCTGAGGGGCCATGCTAAGCCCTGCCAGGCTCACCAAGCCTGTGCAGGAACTTCCAGTTTTCTTTTCATATATGCCGGCCCACTTCGGAGCTGGCCGTGAACAGTCGGAGGTAAAAACCCTTTCCACATCCTGAAGTGCCATACTGAACCCTTGGCAGCGCTCCGGGACGGAGCTAAAAGCGCTAGCATACAGAACATGGGCGCAGCCACGGAACCTGGGCGGAAAGGATTCAACAATCCCATGGTTGTTCCCTCCCAATGGCAGGCATATTGCATTTCCGTCCCGCCCCTCACAGTTGTGGACTCCGTGGTACATTGTTCCTAATTAGCCCTAATTCCATTTTTACTGATGAGAACACTTGAATATGGATTATATGCCTAAGAATTCAGATTGCCTGTTAACTTCTTTGTGCTTGCAGATCGGCTTTCTTTGTCTTCCTGTATCTTTCTAGGGCTTGAAGCTGTGCGCTGCTTACTTTGCCAGCTTGATAGAAACCAGGGCCATCTTGGAAAACGCTTCCATCAGATTGGCCTGTGGGGCCTCTTTCCTTGACTAATGGTTTCTGCGGGTGCCGCCGCCTGAGTTTGCGGTCCTGGGTTCTAGAAGAAGCAAGTTCAGCAAGCCCTGGAGAGCAAGCGAGGAAGCAGCGCTCGTCCATGGCCTCGGATTCAGTACCTGCCCTGCCCTTCCCCAGTGGTAGCTGGCCAAACAGTCTCAACAGTTGTCACCAACGCACAGTGTTCTCAAACATCACAATTACAAGGTGTTTCCTTCATGGAGGTTTATGTTTGACTTTTCTCTTAAATGTCGATCAAAAAGAGCATGCAACACACCACAGCAGAGTGACATTCTAGGCCCTGTCAAACTCCAAGACTCCTCTTGATATGCAATTGGGAACAGCAATAGGCAGAATGCTACCTTTATGGGGTGTGACTTCTTTCTTTAGCGATCATATGTGTTAGTTTTTTTTTTTCAGGGTCTTGCTGTACACCCTGCAACCCAGGCTGCCTCTGTTTCCCAAGTGCCAGGAGTATAGGCATATACCACCATCTCTTCCTCTAATGCTTTATTGTGGCCCCTTAGACACAATGGTATTTCCTCCTGAGTATCCGGTACAGAGAAATGGCTCCAAGGTGTAGCCAGATTCTCCTACACCAAGAGGGTAATCATGGGAGTATAGATGGAGATGTGTAAGAAAGAAAGGATGCTGAGGCAGTTTGAATGTAATTGCCCCCACCCCTGTAAGTTCATGAGTGGCACTGTGGGAGGTGTGGCCTTATCAAAGGAAGTGTGTCATGAGGGGACAGGCATTGGGGTTCCTTCGCTCAAGCTTCGCTCAGTGTAACACGGAGATCACTCTTCAGTTTGTAAGCTATAGGACTCTCAGCTACTTCTCCAGCACCACATTGGCCTGGATGCCACTGTGCCCCACCATGATAATGGGCTGAAGCTCTGAAACGGTAAGCCACCCCAATGAAATGTTTGTTTTATGAGAGTTGCCATGGTCATGGTGTCTCTTCACAGCAATAGAAAGTCCAACTGAGACAGATGGGAAATACTTCTGTTTCACAATTACTTGTACATTAATTGAAATACATACCAAGCACCTACTATGCAAGGCTTTACTAAGTACTCCATTTGTAAAAGGAAGCAAAGTCAAAGAGAAGCCTACTTCCCTGAGGCTAAGAAGGTCTTGTCACCTGGTGTCAAGAGCTGTGGTAGAGGACCTTGTAGCAGGAAGGGATCATCAGAGAAACTGGCCTGTGAGACTTTGAGGAAGTGACGAATGTCTTCTCAGTATGTAGGAACTGGCTCACAGTGGGACCCCTCTTCCTCTGATCTAATTTGATATACTCTTCAGCCACTCCTGACGCAGGGACACATCCCCTGGTGTCATGTTGAACAGTGGCTGCAGGGAGGTTAGAGGATGGTGGGCTGGCGCATATAGGGGTGTTTATTTTCCAAGATGACAGTATCCCAGAGGACGGCCTTTGCCCTCAGCTCTAACAGCAGCTGCATCACTGATATCATAGAGCTGCGTCTTGATGTTTCAGCATAGCTCAAAGCTCTGAAGCACACTGTACCGTAGGGCAGTCCCTAGAGCCTCCACTTCCTCTCTCCTTGCCAAGGAGTTTGGGCTTTTTCAGACCACTCTGACTGTCCATGGTTGTCTGAGTAGTTGGATTCCATCGAGCTAAGACCCTAGTGTACAAGCCAACCCAAGGAAGAGCCGCCCTCCTGCCACCCCTGGAGCTTTCAATATTGTTAACAGAATTGTTGCCAGCAATACTGCTGAGTGACCTAGGTATTGGCCAGGGCCTAGATGGGCCCCTGGGATCAAAATTTCCTCTAGTGATGCAGCTTCACCACAGAAGGTAGTCCGGTTGTTGCAGCCTCGCCAAGGGAGGCTCGTGAGCTTTGCTGCAACGTTCTGTGCTGCCTCAGAGACACCTGGGAAAGATGATGTAATCCGAGAGCCTTCATGGCCCAAGACTCCCTAATGTCTGAGGTAATTGGAAAATTCAAGGTTGGTCCCTTGGGTGCACAGAATTTATCCAGCAAGTTTGATAGAAGGTTAAGACATTTTCCCAAGTGGTATATGGTTAAGTCATGAAAACATACTAAGTAGAGCCAAACGGAAAATTCTACAGGTTTTTGTTGTTATTCATTTGATAAGCTATTGTCTCTACTTTGAGCCAATATATCTGCCCCTTATGGGAATAGTACAGTTACTAAGTCAAGTTCCTGCCCTCAGGGAGCTCAAAGTCTCCAGGAGTTATATTATACATGGCAGACAGTGATGAAGCTGTGCAGGGTAGGGTGCTGCTGTTTTATACAGGGCAGGTGGCGAGCTCACTAATAGGATGGAGCTGACGCTAGAGTAGAGCGGAAACTTGGAGAAATCAGAGTGAATCATGAAGGCTTGCATCTTTGAGAAGGGCACGTCAGACAGGACCAGTGACTGTAAGAGCTCCAAGATAAGACTGCCTGAGTCTGAGGAACACCTGCCAGGGTCACCATGGCTGGACAGGGGACAGAAGGTGCTGACCAGAAAGAGAGCATGGATCAGACCATGATGGTCATACATGGTAACGGGAATGAAGCATTGCATGCTGGCTTTGTTCTGAGTCAGATGGGAGGCCACCGGAGGGTACTGAGCGGAATGACGGGACATTTTGAGAGGCTCTCTCCTGGGGGAAGTGGGGAAGGCAGAAGCCGGGTGGTTAGAAGACAATGACAAACCTTTTAGTTGGGAAGCCTTGGTATTTCAGACCTGGACAGCAGCAGTGGACTTAGAGAGCAGTGGGTGCGTTAAGGGAAAGCTGGTGGCCGTTCCTGTGGCTTGGATGCGGTGTGTGCATGCAGAATGTTTCCAGGCCTCCCAACCTAAGGACAGAGTGGTGCATTTGAAGTGCAGGGCAGGACCACAGGAGAAGCAGTTTGGTGATGGCAGGCAGGAGGAAGTGACTAGACACTGGGCGTCATTTAAATGTGATGCTTACCGCACACACAGAGGAGATGTGGTGTGAGACATTGGACACAGTTATCTAGAGAGCAGACCAGGGGCACCGAGGAGTCACTGTGTATGAACGGTGTTTAAGTGACAGAATGAGGTCTGGGGAACAGGAGGGAAATGGAAGAACTGCTCTTCAGCTCTCCTGGGGGAACAGAGGACAGGGAAAGGCAAGGATGAGCAGAGGAGACGGGAAAGGAAGTTGAGCAGAGGGCAGGAGTGATGCCTCATCAGACGTGAAGAGGACACTTCCGGGAGGCGTCCCATGTCCCATTTGCTGTGGAAAGCTGTCCTAAGCACTGAACAGTCTGACCCGTAACCACACTAGGTGCTACTAGCCCCTGTATCCCCAAGATTCTTCCAGGCATTCCCCGGGGAGGTAGGAGTGCAGCAAAACCAGTATCTCAAAGCAGCACTGGTTCCACTCAAGAGACATAAAGCGTGAAGAACAGTCAACAACCTTGAAGGTGATGGGCGGCCATGTTTTCTGGAAAAATCAGATTTGGCTTACAGAAAGGGGCTAAAGGAAGAAACTTAGTATCTTCATGTCTGTAACTACAGTGTAGCAGCTCCAAAAAGGAAATGTATTGTGTGGTGACCTCACAGCTGTCAGCTAAACATGTCACCTCCTTTGCATTACCCAAGTGACCACTCCAATGAGTCACCACTTGCTAAGAAATCTTTCGGTAATTATATTTAATATGTGCCGAGTTTGCTGCTGTAAAAGAAGCCAAGGATCTCAGAACACACAAAGTGTATGCATGGAAGACCTTGGCGGGGCTAAGGCCATGCTAAGTCTTTTTCCCAGAATTCTTAGCTGCTAGGGTGGACCTGCAGAGTCAGTGCTTTCGGCTGGATATAGAGACACAGCAGAAACTCTCCACTGTCAGAGCTGTGAGGACGGAGGACTCTCCAGCATCTGGTGTAAGAAGAACTCTACAGATGGGTGAGATCTTTCACACCATCCTCCTTAGTAACTGGCTACTGTGTGCCCTACAGATCAGCACCTAGGCTCTTAGCTAAACAACAGAATCACGTTATAATTGTCACAAACCATGGAAAAACCACTGAACAGATACTAACAAGTGATTGGGACAAAGGGTTTTCATTCTCTGCGAGAAGCACTTAAATTCTAGCTCAGGGATAAACCGAAGAGGTTGTAATACAATGGAAGGTAAGGAGAGAACATCCTTCCTGCTCCGGGATCGTTATGTTCCCACCTTGATACCTGTATGAAACAGAAAGGAGCCTCCTGTGGAGCAGATCATCAGCCCGCCTTGAAGAGCAGTGCAGTGGTGGCCCACACTCAGCCACACAGTATAGACGAGAAGCTCACATACTCAAAAACCCACTTAACTCTTAGGTTAGAGAAAGCACTTTGTCTTTAATTCTGTCAGTCTCTTTGGAACTACTCAAGCTCTTCGGTCCTCCGCACATCTGAGTAATGCTGGCTTCAGGTTTACCGAGCTGAACTTGTACCCAGTACGCCGTCAGAGGGCCACGGTCCTAAGCAGACTCCTCGGTGCGCTCTGCCCACCTGTGTATGTGCACTCAGACTTCTCCATGAACTTCCCACAGCAAGACCAGTGCGGACGACCTGGGTGTCCTTTGTGTCCATGGCCACAGCCGAGGTATCCGCCTGCATGATACAGAGGGAGGGAAACACCTGAAAGTAGAGCCCCAGCTCTTGCTACACAGGTGAAACCTGGCAGTGCTCAGACCTAAGCAGTGACTAGTTCTCCGAAGGAACTACCTGTTTCGTCCACTGGAGAAGAACTATCGAGGCATCGTGGCTGGCCAGGCTCTCAGAACTGTCCAATGTGCAGGCTGAAGATGATCTAGTTTGCATTTGAACTGTTAAATGAGCTATCTGGATCTTCCCTACATGATTGTCTCGCCCCGGCTCCAGGAGAAAATAACTTTTTTTTTTTTTTTAGTTTTTCAAGACAGGGTTTCCCTGTAGCTTTGGAGCCTGTCCTGGAGCTAGCTCTTGTAGACCAGGCTGGTCTCGAACTCACAGAGATCTGCCTGCCTCTGCCTCCCGAGTGCTGGGATTAAAGGCGTGCGCCACCATTGCCCGGCTTAGAAAATAACTTTTTAAAAAATATTTGGATCTCTTGCCTGGAGATCCTGCCTCCCCGAGAGTCAGAAGCTGCTCAATCATCCCTTCCCCTAGCCCTCCCCATTTAAGGTTTCTTCATGATTTGGGGTGGGTCTGCATTCCACAGTGCTCCACTGCATTCCACAGTGCTCAGACTGCTAGAACAGGTGCAGACTGAATCGGAGAATCCCACAGAGAAGCGAGAGGCCTGTGGATTGGTCACAAGGCTTGTGTACTGTGAACTGTATCCAGAAAGATGGCAGAACTTTGAACCCTGTCATTTCAATTCAGAGCAAGAAGCTTACTGTGCAAGCTCCTTGTCCTGCCTCCACACGTGAGGCTGGACTTCTAGAACACCCTGCCCAGTAGCTGTGAGGCAGAGACGGGAAGGACCCTTGCAGCTGCACAGGGAGGCGGGCTTACCTGGCATGGTGCCTCCGCAGGCGCAGCGTGCAGTTTTCTGGCCTCCGCTGGAGCAGAAGGTGCAGCAGTGAAACACCCCTGGATGCGTGCGGTGCTTTCTCCTCACAGTCATGGTGAAGGGTGAGCCCTGAAGGGTGCAGGCCAAGAGCAGAGAATGGCACCTCAGGTATCAGCGGGGTGCGCTGAGTGCCAATCTGTGCATGACAAGCAGGCTCTGAGTCACAGGAGGGACAAGGATGCAGGACAGAAAGGTATCTGGCGAGGGACTTCTCGGCTGAATGGGACAAATCCAAGTGCAGTGAGACTTGACTCGGATGTGTGTCGCCTTCTGCCATGCCGCAGAGTCACGACATTACACCAGGGCACTGATCGCATCGCCTAAGCTTCTGGGCACTGAAGACAGTTCCATAGCCTCATTTTCAGTGACATCTTAATTAGCTCGTGTCTGGCTCAAGCTGGATGGGTTCTGCCTCCCTTCAGTCCTGAGTGAAGTGGGAGGGGAACCCCCCCCCCACAGCCACAAGCTAGGGCGCGCGCAGCGCTTTCTGCACCTTCTCAGCCACGGGTCCCCCAGAGCCCCTTCCTTCCCACCTCTAGACCCTGGACACCACAAATCTGTCTGTCCAGCCAGGTATTGGTGGACTGCGAGAGTACATGGGAGAGAGAATGGTTAAGGATGTGTGACTAATGAGTCTCGAGTTAGGAACTATCCTCTTTTTCTTCAAGGATAACTTGAATTTTAATTTCTCTCTTACGTTAAACACAAATGCCTATTAAGTGTTGTAATTTTCCTGTACCCATGTAAGAGCCACATCATCTGTGGAAGCCTGGTATCCTAGGAGACTTCCCAATGTCAAAGTCGCCCTCTTCTGAGGGAAGATCCATAGCCTGAACCTATGAAATTATGAGCCAAAACAAACCTTTCTTTTTGCTAAGTTTATAGCTCTGGTATTTTGTCTCAGTCATGGGAGGCTGGAAAACACGATTTTTCTAAAAAAAGAACCTGGTGTCAAATAGGACTGGCACATCCTGTAATTCCTGAGGTGAGAGCGAGAGGGTCAAGAGTTCAAGGCCAGCCTGGCTACACAGTGAATTGTAGATCAGCCTGCAGATTAAACAATATTCTGTGCCCCATCTCTACAGCAACAAAATGAAACAAAACAACCCGGAGTTTAAGGAATAGGCTCAAATTCCCATTTTGGATACAGAACTACTGACTATCGGGGCAAGACTGGTCTGTCTGAGTAGGCTTTGGAGAAAACTGAAGTGAAGTACACAAAAACATCCAGCCCATTCCCGACACGATTAGATCAGCAGTAATGGCGCTGAATGTCGTCCTACTGCACAGGTCACATGGTTAACGTGGCCACAGTGATGCCAATGGCCATCACCACTGCTTTCTGGCTGAGGGAACAGTTGCTCCAATATCAGCAGAGATTTGAAAACTTCCTAAACCAAGAAGTGTTATACCTACTTGTGGGGAGATTGGAGTCATGGTACAGGCACACATAAGTTCTGTGTACTGATGGTTCGGTAGATAAATGACTGGGCAGACGACAGCAGGAACCATAACCCTGCCTAATATGGCCACTCACAGTGTGGAAAGATTGAAAACTATTGAGTGTGTGTGTGTGTGTGTGTGTCTGCTAAGGGACTCCCCTGTGGTCAAGACATCTTCTCTGGATTAAGACTCCCCACAGACTAACCAGGAGAATGAAGTGCAGAGTACCACCAGCGGGCGAAACAGGGGGGGGGGTAGGGCCATGAGCACCCTCGACTACAGAGTCGAGCAAGGGACAGTTTATGTCATCCCCCACGCAGCTGGTCCCGTGAGAGATCCATGAGAGCTCCTGGGCTGACAGGCAGCGTGGGGCCTTCCTCACCTGCACGTGCTGCTCTCTGATGCACACCCACACGGTGTAGACTCCAGGTTCCTTGGGGGTGAAGGAAACATTGTATGATCCATCCTTGTTGTCCTGGACCACCGTTCTGACGGGGCTGAAGGAGAGTAAGAGTTCAAAGGGCGTCCCCTCTCATGAGGCTGCTCCAGATGCCCCCACCTGAAGCTGGACTTCTGTGGCATTACATTTCCTACACCGACTATAAACTGTAAATGCCCCTCAAGGTGCAGGCAAGCAGCGTCAGTTCCAGCCTGGCCCGACATCCTGAGAACCTAGAGTGCTCCTGTCTCTTTTTTGCGGGTCTCTGCTGTACTCCCTGCCTTGTGGCCCGTCTCCTTACACCAAATGCAGAGGGAAAAATATAAACACACTCCTAGGACAATTTAATGGGAACATACTAGGTTTAAGAAAGGGTACAGGGGCTGGAGAGATGGCTCAGTGGTTAAGAGCACTGCTTGCTCTTCCAAAGGTCCTGAGTTCAATTCCCAGCAACCACATGGTGGCTCACAAAACCATCTGTAATAAGATTTGGTGCCCTCTTCTGGCCTGCAGGCACACATGCAGAATACGAAGAATACTGTATACATAATAAATAAATAAATCTTTTAAAAAGAAAAAGTAAGGGTACAATTGTGTTACACATCAAAAAAAAATTCTGTCCATTTCAAAGTTTGGAGTGAGGACAGTCTGGGGGCAGTGGGCAGCTATGTTGAGGGAGAAAACTGAGCTAAGCCATAAAACCCACAAAGGGGACACATTCGGCTAATCATTTTCTCATGGCATTACGAATCATATGATGAAGGAGCCCAGTTACATCTCCAGTAACTCAAAGGCCCTGCTTTCTTCCTCACTGCCTACTACACATGGTAAGTTTAACACTCACCTGTCTTTCTTATCTTTGGGGACGACCGCGACCTGGACGTTGTCTCCTCCCCGGCCCATGCTCTCTCCCATGGCATCCTTACAAAGCAGGGTAAAAGATGCTGTCTGCTTCTCCCGAGCTCTGTGGAGATCTGCAAAAGACAAGCAGTGCTCACCGCTCAGGCAAATGGAGGCGCCATTGCCCCCAGTCAGACAACAAAGCTTGTGCTTCCTAGTAACTACCTCCGACCTTCTAGGCCATACTGATGGGCACCCTCCTGGAGGCCTGGGTACATGCTTCGTGCAGCCACTCTTGAGTCACACTCCGGGAGTTTGCATCTTAACGCTACCCCTAAGGAAACTGCGAATACCTAGGATTAATCTAAGAATCCAAATAAAGCCTTTAGTTCTGTAGACCGGTATCCTCAAAACTACCTTCTGCAAGCCCCAGGTCCTACTAGGAGAGGAAGAGGATGCTGCAGTCTAGCTTGCTGCTTCCCTGCTGTGCGAGCCCCTGCAACTCAGAAGCTACTGCCAAGGCGTCGGGGGCCACCCACTGGCTACGGTCTGAAGGTCGGCATGCAGAGGAAACAGGTTTCTCAGTCCCAGGTTGTGAACTACCAGGCTCTGTGGAGGGGCCATGGAGGGTCTAGGAAACTCCTGAACTTGTATGTGTGCCTTCTTAGTGGGTCCTTCTGGGAAAGGCCATTCTCAGGGGGATCTGTGACTTCTAAAGAGCTAGAAATTCCTTGCTAAAGTAAAGGCAACTCTTGAATACAAATATCCCGTCAGGATTGATCTGTGGAATATGTCTAAATAACACACTTCCCTTAGGAACAGAACACTGGTAGAAAGGAACCATTTCTAGCTGGGCCTAGTGATGCACCCTCTAAAGCCAGCACTCAGAGGCAGGTAGATTTCTGTGAGGCAGCCTGTTAGTCAGAGCTACCCAGTAACACCCTGTCTCAAACAAACAAAACAAAACAAAAGACCTCAACCTATCAAATTCTTTGACATACCAATGATTAAAAAGTTTGTGTGATCTAAAATGGTAAGGAAGAAAGGACGGCGTGATTTTGTTTTCCTCCTTGCTCTGTGACCCTCAACATTGCACCCAGGCACCAGGAGCCGCCCAGTGTGTGTCTCTGCCCAGGCTGATTTTTCCTTGGCCTGGTCGGTGCTGCTATCTCCTGTGGGTGTGGTCAGGCTCTACCACCCCAAAGCATGGTCCTTATGGTTCTTGGGAGCTTCTGCTTTTTTGGAATGAAACAGGCTCAAACCTCACCCCAGTATTAACCGCAGCCCACCCCAGACCAAGCCAGGGGGAAAAGCAAGGCAGGAACTGCTGCCTTTCAAATGAGTACACCTCTCCCTTTGGTCAGGGGTCAGAAACAGAGTGCCTCTAGCGCAACAAGCCTCATTGTTTTTTCTTTATGACACATAGTCTCATACAGCCCAGGCAGGCTACAAACTGGCTATGCATCCAAAGATGTCCTCAACCTTCTGACGCTCCTGCTTCCACCTGCCGAGAGCTGGGATTAGAGGGCCGTGTAGTCACACCCAGTTTTATGCGGTGCTGGTGATCAAACCCAGGCTGTGTGCCAGGCAGGCAAGCATTCTGCCATCTGAGCTACACCCCCAGACAGCAAGCCACACTTCACCAACCTCTAAGGATCATATCCCTGGGCACTGTCCTCTCAAAGTCAGTGGGCAACACGTCCCTACCTTCTCCCTGAAGAACACATTTAGCTGGATCAACTTCTTTGGTGTTAATGGCTCCGTAGACTTCATAGCCCCGGCACTGGCCAGCCTTCTCCTGGGGAGAGAAGCAGATCTTATCTTTCACTCCCGGGCGGGTGCTGTACTCAACTTTGTTCAGCTTCCGGAGCCGTTCGACCACCACCCCCTTGGTGATGAGGATTTCTAGGTCCGAGCCGCTGGTCAGCAGGTGCTCGGTGAACTCTACCCCAGTCCGCATATCAGCCAGCAGCTGTTCCAGCTGGGCCTTCTGCAACTGCAAAGAGTTTTCCTTCTGGACCCGTATGTCATCCAGCTGCTTGAGCAGTCTGTCCCGGTGTTCCTCGATGGCTTTGATGTAGCCCTCAGAGAATGTTCGGACGTCGCCCGCCACGGCCTCCACTCGCTCCTGGAGGCCACTGTTCATGCTTTCGATCTGAGCCAGGGCTTCCTCCAGGGCCTCCACGTGGGGCTGCGTGCCTCTCAGGAGCTCCCGCACGGAATCTCCATGCTTGTGGATGACGTTGCTGGTGAAGTCATAGGGGTGCTCTCGGTGCTCCCCAACCACACAGTCCCGACACACCGGCTGGTCACAGAGTTCACAGAACAGCCTCAGCTCCTCAGCAGGGTGGGCAGGACACAGGATGGGCTTTCCAACCCGACTGTAGCCTTTCAGGTCTTTCAGGTCCACCACGGTATGATACATCGTCTTCTTCTGCCGCCTGGGAAGAAGTGGAACATGAGCGAATAACTCTAGACGGAGACAGTTTGGCAAAGAGGTTCTAGGAGTTAAATAGATCTGAGTCATATCCCTTAGAACGTCTAATATCAAACTATAGGATCCTCTTTGCTTCATTATTTTTTCATCCTGAGCCCCGTGCCTATCTTCGGGCTGCCGTTTAGAACACAAGACATGCATACTTGGACTTAGCTTGGGATAAATATTCAAAAGGTACAATGCTGAGACCACGTTCTGAGAAACTCTCACGAGTTAATTCGGGGGGCTGGAGAGATGGCTCAGAGGTTAAGAGCATTGCTTGCTCTTCCAGAGGTCCTGAGTTCAATTCCCAGCAACCACATGGTGGCTCACAACCATCTGTAATGAGGTCTGGTGCCCTCTTCTGGCCTGCAGGCATACACACAGACAGAATATTGTATACATAATAAGTAAATAAATAATAAATAGATAAATATTTAAAAAAATAATAAGAAAAAAAGTTAATTTGGTGCTTAGTCTGAAGAGCCACAGCCCACTTCCTAAAGCACAGTGGAAGGCTAGCACCAAGTGACAACCACACCAGATGGATCTATGTCGCAACGAAAGCAGGCAGCTGGCTCTGACAAGGCCTTGCCTTATGTTTAAGTAACATTTCAGTAAAGCACTTCCAGAGCCTACATCACATACACTGGCAGGCCAGACGTTCCCTCCAGAGTCATGAGCATTAGGAGAAAGTGAAATCAATGGGCACTAAAATCAAAGCGCTCTTTAATTCCTCTTTTCTATAGCCTCCTAGGGGACGCAGGGAAATCCCTAGGACCGCGCACTGACTGCTTGTCTAGTTCCTTGGTGACATTCCCGTCAACTTCAAGCGTCCATGCCTATTCTGGTCCCAGTGTGGCTGCAGAGAAAAGGTGTCAGCTGCTGAGCTGGCAACGCGACAGTTGTGGGGATGATCGCACAAGTTCAAAATAGGGAGCAAAGACAGCTGTTGTGTTGGTAAGGCCGGAAAACAAAACTGCGCTAGGTTAATCTGAAAACCCTGTTTAGGGTTTTTGTTTTGTTTTTCTATTCTGATGCACTAGAGTGGGATGGAGAAAAGGGGACAGAAAGTAAATGACCTAGCAAAATTCACTGCGTGTGATAAACGACAAAATACCCCAATTAGCATCTACCAGACTACTCTCTGGGTACAGAGGTATGAGGTAAGGCACAGCCGGTCAATACCTATGGCTAGAAGGTGGCATGCATTTGGGAAAAATAGCACAGAAGAGCCAGGTCTGAATTGAGGACTCAGTTCACTTACACTCTTACCAGCTATGGGAACTTGGCAAAGCACAAAATATTGCTGAGTTTCTGTTTTAATAAATAGGGTTGAAAAAAAAACAAGGACTTCTTGAAGTTTGCAGGCAAATGGATGGAAATAGAAAACACTATCCTGAGGTAAGCCAGACCCAATAAGAGGAACACTTAGAGAAGCTAAATAAGAAGGAGAACCCAAAGAAAAACATATAGGCATCCTCCTGAATATTAACCTTCATCAGGCGATGAAAGGAGACAGAGACAGAGACCCACATTGGAGCACCGGACTGAAATCTCAAAGTCCAAATCAGGAGCAGCAGGAGAGAGAGCATGAGCAAGGAACTCAGGACCGCGAGGGGCGCACCCACACACTGAGACAATGGGGATGTTCTATCGGGAACTCACCAAGGCCAGCTGGCCGGGGTCTGAAAAAGCCTGGGTTAAAACCGGTCTCGCTGAACACAGCGGACAGGGAGGACTACTGAGACCTCAAGAACAATGGCAATGGGTTTTTGCACCTATTGGTTTTGTGGGAGCCTAGGCAGTTTGGATGCTCACCTTACTAGACCTGGATGGAGGTGGGTGGTCCTTGGACTTCCCACAGGGCAGGGAACCCTGATTGCTCTTTGGGCTGATGAGGGAGGGGGACTTGATTGGGGGAGGGGGAGGGAAAGGGGAGGCAGCGGAGGGGAAGAGACAGAAATCTTTAATAAATAAATAAATAATAAATAAATAAATAGGGTTGAAATAAGTGTCTGTCCTTCTGTAAAAGAGATCTTACAATGATCAGATGAGACAGAGGGCAAGGTCCATGCCAGCACGGTAATCCTGCCTCTCCAGCACCCACAGAGGAGCAGCTGGTGCTGGGAGGAACCCCAATGTGCTCTGTAAACTGAAACCTGTGAGGCTGTACTAACTTGCACGCTAGAGCTTGTGATTGCACGGTGTGTCGTTTTTGCCATTTGACAGTGCCTGAGAAAGCCTTCCTTTTTACCTGCCCACCATGGGATTTGTGCCTTGATACCTTTGCACCCCACTCTTAAGCCACAACAGGTGGGGTGTTCCCTCTTTACCTATGAGCCTGGCAGCAGAAGTGGCAGAGATTGGCCTTGCAGGTCTGACACCTCTTCTCTACTTCTCGGTCGCTGCACAGGTCACACACCAGGCCCTGGCCTTCCCCACGCAGACTCTCCAGCATCACGTCATTCATGGCCAGGTGGTCTATCGTTAACGCCTTCACTCCACCCAAGGGCAGGTCCACCTGAGCATCACATACCGGACAGAGGATGCCAACCTGCGGCTGCAAGCTGCGTGGCTTGGGTTCCTGGAAGAGGGACCCCTCGGAGCTGGTGTCTGAGTCACCCCCACGGATGTCCACTACAGAGAACGGTTCCAGCTTTTCCAGACACGTGGTGCATACCGTGTGCAAGCAAGGCAAGAGCCTGGGGGCTTTGAAAAGCCCCAGACACGAAGGGCAGTGAGTCTTGCCTGAGTTCCCAGGTGCGTTCGCATTGGGGAGTTTGTGCACGAAACTCAGAAGCGGCTTCCTGTTTTCTGACATCTTTCCCACGTCTGTACCCAGTATCAGAAAAGGCCCTGGGGAGTCCTATAATGCAGGGTAAATTCACCCAGAGACAGAGTTCCCAGAATTTGAACAGAGAGCATGTGGGCTCTCGTGTTGCCAAATAAAAGGGCAACCGGGAAGAGGGTGCCTCTGAGGAACCATCCACAGAGCTACTCCGGATTTGTGGCTGGGCCCTTCCTTTCCACTGCATCCCACACCAGACACGTCCACGCCCTCCTCAATCACCCAAGTCGTCCCCCTCGCAAGCGCTTCTAGATCTAGTCCCCAGCTAGTCCTGCAACCACCACCCAGACCCCTGCATTTCGTGTCCTCCACGGCCACCCCCCTCCCGCCCCACTGGTCCCACCCCCACCACGCGACAAGCGCCCTCGCCCCGGGGGCGATGAGGTAGAGGGTCCTCAGGCTCTCCCAGGGTGCGGCGCCTGGTGCTGCCGCCTCCCTAGGCTGCCCAGAAGGCCCTAGAGCCGTCGCCCCGCCTCGCACCAATCCCAGCCCAGGTAGGCTCCGAAGAGTCCAATCACCGTCCGAGAGGGGCGGGCCTCGCCGCTCGGAACCACGTGGCCCTCCAGAGTGACACCACTGCCATCCAATAAGCTCAGCAGGTTCCACATCCTCGCCTGGCCACTCGCGCGGCGGCGTGAGAAGGACCAAGGGATGGCAGCAGGAAGGGCCGGGAAGAGGAGTCTGGGAGTGAGCGGCGTAGTGTTGTCGGCGTCATCATGTCAGGAAGATGAGTTCTGGCCACCAGAGCGGCCTCAGGACCTTTGAAAAAGCCTCGCTGAGTGCCGCAGAACGGGATCCGCCCCAAACTCAGATAGGGTTCTCCCATTGGTGCACGGTACTGTCAGTCCGCCGAGGTGTAGCCCGAAGCACGCTGGAACTTGTAGGCGGCCTCTCCTTGGCTACAGAGGCGTCCGCGAAGCAGGAGTTACCCTGCTAGGTCTCTTTCGCCGTTTTCAGAGCATTTTTTTTTTTTTTTTTTTCTGTCCTGGGATCCCTCAGGTCTAGCGTGCTGGGTGCCAAAACCCCCGCAGCTGGCTAGCTTCTGGCATTTTCCATGGCAAGGGAACCTCCGGCTCTGGTCCGAAAGACTAAACGAAGAGTTTATAGAACGGCTGCCCTTTGGAGTTCAACTGAGTTTCCTGGGTGCTAGCCGCTTTTAATTCACCGGCCCAAGGCGGGAGGGAGCATGTCCTAAGAGTGTAGATACTTCTCAATCAGAATTCCATAGTAACGGAAGAGGGTGTGGTGTGGGACGACGACAAGCAGAGCAAGTTTGGCAGCTGTTTTTACAATCAAAGGGGCTCCTGACTGGTCACAATGGGACAGTGGAGCATGTCAGTGATGGACAGGGCCTTTGTAGGCCCGACAACTTTGTAGTTAGGAAGATGGATACACCTGGTACCTGACCATTATTAGTTCTTTGTCTCCTTGAAGAATCTTGCCTGGAGTTTCAGATTCATTCTTGTGGTAGCTGCTTCCTACAAGTGGGCGTTGTGACTTTGACCTCTGAATTCCAAAAATAGTAACAACAGGACTCGTAAGCAGCTACTCTTCTCGTTCTTCAGTAGCATAAGCCTCTGTCCGTCTCAGTGCTTTCCTCGTTTACAACCTTCCTTAGGTTTCAGGGACCGCTTTATTAGAGATAAATACTGTATTCCTGCCGTTAGAATTTATTCTTTTATGAAGTATGGACTCTAGAAAGGGCCCCAAACTGTGGAAACATGAAATTTAAAAAAAAAGAAGGATCATCTGGCTATTTCTAAAATATGTTGGGTTGGAGCTGTAGCTCACTGATAAGAGTGTTTGATCAATATGTATGAGGCTCTGGATTCTCTCTCTAGCACATGTATGTGAACACAGACACAGACACACACACACAACCAAAAAAATGGCTCCTGACAGTCTTAATCGTAAGGATCTTGAGATCTGGCTCTAACATTACAGTAAGTAAAATATATGTGAATGACTCAAAAGCCACTTTTTTGTTTGTTTTTTGTTTTTTTGTTTTTTGGTTTTTTTTTTTTTTTTTTGAGACAGGATTTCTCTGTAGCTTTGGAGCCTGTCCTGGAACTAGCTCTTGTAGACCAGGCTGGCCTTGAACTCACAGAGATCTGCAGGTGTCTGCCTCCCAAGTGCTGAGATTAAAGGCAGGCACCACCACTGCCTGGCTATCAAAAGCCACTTTTATATAAAAGTCACGTGACCCCCCTCCCAAAGTAAGACGCCTACGTAGGTCCTAGAAATGAAAACGGCCCTTACCTAGGCTTGCCAGCCTTCCATCCTCTGCACTGCCCTGGCCGAATCTTCTTGCTCCTCTCCAGTATCCTGAAGCAAATGACAAGAACTCTTGTGGACTTGGCTTTGCTGTGTCCTCTTGCTCTGACCTTTGCCCCCCTTGATGCTTGGCTATACTTGGTTTCATCTCTTATTCATGCCGTATCACATTTCCCATAGTGGGCATTCTAACTTCTCTTCTTTGATAACTGCTTTATAATTTATATGCGTGGTCTCATTTAATCTTCTAACAGCTTCTGAGAGAACAGCCTGGAAGAGGTCTAATGGTCCACCTGCGCTAACATCTGGGACGGAGACACATGATGTCATGTCTAAGATTCTGCTGCAGTCACCTCTACCTTCTCAACTTCTTACACATCAAATCCCTCACACGGAGCACCTACCTGCCTCCTGTGGAGGGAGAAAATGGGGCCACCTGGAGAACATCTTCACGGTCTACCAAAAGTCTATGCCTCTGCTCTGCCTCTCTCACGACACTGGTTGCTGTTTTGATCCCGCTCTTTTCTGCCTCTCCTTATTTCACTGACACACTCAGGCAGCCCTTTTCATGTTCTTTCTATCGAGTCCTGCAGGATAACTCGTCGCCCCTCGGTCCAGGTCCCCTCAGCTAGTTAACTTAGGTGGCTCTCACCACGGCATTTCTTCAAGTGCAACCTTGGGTCGGTCTTCTCATCACCAATTTCTTCTTTCTCCTCGTGTGCAGATCATGAGGGACGATATTGTCGGACATTTCTCAGTACGCGATCATTTTAGTGTGGTGGAATTGCTTCCATAGTCTCCGCTGTTAACCCCACCCCTGCTTTGTTCTGTAGCTTTCCCATCCGTATCTCCTCTTAAAGAGTTGAGTCCCAGACCTATAATTCCAGTGCTGACCCATCTCTCCCTCAAGTGTTTGTCTTTAGTGTCTATTAGAAGTCTGCTCCAAAGTATGTTCCCATCCCTTAATCCCCACTTTGAATGTCTCTGGGCTTCTCTACTCTGGGCTTCTCTATTCATTATATTCCGCCCTCCAAATTGTCACTTCATTCTCCGACGGGATGCTCATCCCAGCCTGAAATCTTATCTTCCTCTTGGCCTCCTTTCTCATTTCCCAGATCCAGGCAGGCATCAGTTTCTTTCCGTTCCCATCGCCAACACCTTACTGCACAGACCATATCACTCTCACTTCAAGTACCACATTAGTTTCTGGATCATTCTTGACTTCCTCTTTTAGAATAGCTAATTTGATCTTCCTGGTTAATTGTAAAGCCATGCTAAGCTTTGTGTACTGAAGTCAGAAAGCCAAGAAGAGATGACAACCTATCAGGAGATTAGGAAGGCCAGGGAAGGAATGTGACCTATCAGGAAGATGATCTATCAGGAAATCAGGAAGGCCAGGGAAGGAGATGGCCTATTGGGAGAGCAGGAATGCTGGGTCTCATGTTACTTGATTCATCCAACAGATACCCAGTGAACATGTAGACAGGGAATCAGGTTCTGGCGGACTTGCCTTTCACCATTACATCTGCCTCCATCAGTCACTATCCCTTTACCTCCTTGATTTCTCCTGAGACCTCCAGTCTGAAGTCCAGCCCCCATCCGCCTCTGCCCCCATCCCTTCCTTCTTGGTGGATCTTTCTATGGGCTCACACTCATGCTTCAGTTTCTCCTTCAGTTCTGTGCTCCTCAGCTTCCCTTTTCTCTTCTTGCTAGTTAAGGGTCTGGAGAAGAGGGTGGCTTGGATAAAGTGTGTCCCATAGGCTCACGTCTCAACACCCAGTCCTACCTAGTTGGTAGTATAGTTTGGGGACATTTGGCAACTTTTTGTTGGTAGAGCTTCCCTGGAGAAAATGGCCCACTGGGGTCCGGCGGAGCAAGGCGGCGTGTGGCAGGGCACGGTGCTTCGAGGTTTTATAGCTGGCCCACTTCCACCATGCTCTCTGCTTCTTGATTTGCCCAGATGTGAGCAAGCAGCTGGCTGCCGTATTTCCCCACCACGATGCACTGCATCTCAAACTGTGAACCCAAGCAAATGCTTGCTTCCTGTACGCTTGCCGCCGTGAGAAAGGTAACACAAACATGGTCTATGCTTGCTCCTCGAGTTCTTCTCCTTCATCCTTACCCCCAATGCCCGCAGGCTGGCATTTGCTGTCAACGTTCCTCGGAAACAGCCCTTTAACAAATGGCTCCGGCAACATGCCACGTGCTCCTCGTCAGTTCTTCTTTGCCTGACTTTGCTGTCGGCTAAAAGGCAACTTTCTGAAGCTTTCCCTTGCCCTCTGACCATCCTGTCTTCACCCACGGTGCAGTTTCTTCTGCTTAGACCTTCAATGTTGGTATTTTAGTTGTTAGCCCCACCCCCACCCTAAAGCCTCCTCATTCTCCCTTGATTGTTACGGGAGGGGGAAGAGTCTAGAAAAAGCATTAGTCTAGTTCTTTCATGTGGACTGGGTTTTTGTTGTTGTTGTTGTTGTTGTTGTTGTTGTTTTTATGGTACCACCAAATACTTGTGAATTCAGAGACTGGATGGTGAAGGAGTAATATATGGACACGTGACTGAAAGGAGAGTATTTCAGACCAGAGAAATGTCTGCTTACCAAGAGGCACACACTTGGTGTGTTTACACAACAGTAGAAGGCTGGGGCACTAGGGGCAGCACAAAGGAACTAGTGGAGGGCCAGAGTCGGGATTTTATCATAGTGGAGGGCCAGAGTCGGGATTTTATCATGGCCTTACCTGGGCAGCCAACTTCATTCTTGTCCTGCCCCACACAGCACGTACCTGAGCCTCAACCTTTTAAAGTAGCTGTACCGGTCTCCCTGCTCTGGTTAATGTAGCTTGCCCACGTCTCTGTTTGGACATCTACTTCCCCAGGAACCTTCCATTATGGAGTCCTTGCTGTGCCGGAGAGATTTTTGTCAGCGTGACACAAACTGGGTCATCTGGGAAGAGAGACCCTCAGCTGAGAAAATGCCGCCACCAGACTGGCCTGTGGGTGGGTCTGAAACATTGATAAGGGATTGATTCGGGAGTTCCTAGATCACTGTAGGTGGCAGGTGGTCCTGGGGGGACCTGGGAGGTCTAAGAATGATGTCTGAATGTGAGCCTGGAGAAGAAGCCAGTAAGCTCAGGAAGCAGCGTCGTTCCTCCTCCCTGGATCTGCCTCTGCCTCTGTCCCTGCTCCAGCTCTTTACCTCCCACCGTGTTTTATCACACCGGCAGGAAACCATACTAGAACAGTGTGCTTTTCTACTTTTTTTTTTTTTTTTTATCTTGCCCTGGCTTGCCCGGACCTTGCTATATAGATCAGCCGGCCTTAAACTCTCCCGAATCCACTTGCCTCGCTGCTGGGTTTAAAGATGTGCACCGCCACTGCCAGCTGCATCACGTTTTCTATCCCCTCCCCTGATGCTGCCTTCTGCCTCCACTGTGCCTCGCTGCCTTTTAAAAAGACTTTATTCTTATTATTTTAAAGTGGTGTGTGTGTGTGTGTGTGTGTGTGTGTGTGTGTATGTGTGTGTGTGTGTCTGAGTATGTACACATGAGGCATCAGAGCCCCTGGAGTTGGTGTTACAGGGAAGCCACCCAGTGTAGGGGTCGGGAACTGAACTCAGATCCTCTGGACTGCCAAGCAAACTACTAACCACATGGGCTCCTGTCTCACTGCTACATTGCAAACACAGTGCCCGAAACACAACATGTCCAATAAGTGACTAAGTGGCTGAGACTCGTGGCTCATACCTAGAAACTCACAATATCAGGACAAACACCATCGGGAAGTGTATTGCTGATTTCAGCTAGATGGGTTTCAGCTTTCTGAAGTTGTTAGCTAACATGCAGCTCTTTAATGCCATCTAGTGGAAGTAGCTTCTATAAAAGCACCAATAAATTTGGTAATGCCCAGGTGGCTCTTTTTTATTTTATTTTTTTCCGAGAGAAGGGAGGGGTCGAATAGGTTCCAGGACACAGTGAGCTCCAGGTGATTTGGCTTTTACTTAAACATTCACTGTGCTGAGCCGGGTATGGCATTTGACAACAGCCCCAGCACTCAGGAGGTGGGGGCAGGAATACCAGCAGTTCAAGGTCATGAAAGGAAGGAAAGAGGGAAGAGGCGAAGGAAGGACTAGACGCTGAGGTGATGTAATTATGAGAGACGGCGAGTATAAACAGTCCCTCTTTTCAGACACTTGGTGACAAATGGGCAGCGGTTCCGCTTTGAGAAGGTGACGATGAGCTACTAGAATGATGTCACTTTTCAGGCTCTCCCCAGAGGGGAGGATTGGACTAAAGCACACAAGACACCAGCTCCATGTTACATATCTACCTGTCCTTACAGAAAGAGTCTTTACTGTCTTGTCTATGACGCTTCATCCTTTGTTCCTGACTCCATTGACTGACAGGTGTCTGTCATGGCCCCCAGTAGCCTGCAGCTGACATAGTCAGAAAGTGTTCATCATAAGTGATCCTTAGACCATATGCACTTTATTGTACACTTGTCCATGCCTGTCTCTGAGCTCAGCTTCATATGTTTATCACACACTGGAGCCCATTATCCACCTTTCTTGGAAATAAATATTTTTAAAAGATATCTGGGACATTATGTATTTTCTTTTAACAACACGAGCAAATGCTCTTTATTATATTAGCTGCACAGACGTTTATCTTCCATGCAGTATATATATAATTGACTAAATCGGGCAGTATAAAGACGACACTGCATGTCGGAGTCAGGTTTCATGCTGCATGTGGCGACAATGCTGGTCATTAAGATCGGGGAAGCGGTTGTGGAGCGCTCCTGCTGTTATGTTAGAACTGGGCACAAAAGCGTGCTTTGTGCTCCTAGTAAACACCACATCCTAACTTAACACAGCTTCCCCTTTTAGGATCCCTTCAGCTCTTGACTTTAATAAATATGCCAACTTTCAAGGTTAGTTTCGAAAATGGTGGTTTAAATTGAACTTTTGGTGTGGTACACAGTTGCCCCATTAGGTTTTTTTGTTTGTTTGTTTGTTTATTTGTTTGATTTAAAGATTTATTTATTTATTTTAGATATTAGTGCTCTGTATGTACGACTTTATTCCAGAAGGGGGCATCAGATCCCACTATAGATAGCTGTGAGCCACCATGTGAGTGCTGGGAATTGAACTCAGGGCCTCTGGAAGAACAGCCATTGCTCTTAACAACTAAGCCATCTCTCTAGAGATGACTAGTTTTATGGCTTGCTCCTTGCCATTGTTAGTGTTGGAGAGAAGCCCTCAAAGAAGACCATTAGCCACTTATGTAATAACATGAGTGCTTTATTAATTTTAACATTGGGGTGGCACTTGGTGACCCCCAGAGGTCACAAGCTCCTTTTAAGTGGAGTTAGGGGAACTCCAGAGAGGAGGGGTTAATCTGGAGTTGATTTGGTGGTAGAAAGATTGTTCTGGAAAGATTGGTGAGAGCTAACTGTGGGAGGCCTAGTGGCTAGGTACTTTTTGGTGACAGGGTAGGGGAGGCTATCTTTAGCTTTCAGAAGTCTGGGGCTTGTCTGCTGAGCTAGCAGAGGGACTTTGGGGGCTTGCTGAGCCAGCAGAAGGGCTTTTGGGGGTGCTTGCTGATGGTTACCCATAAGTTGTGGTTTTCCTGATCTCCTTGCTCAGCTCTGTCCTATTCTAGTGAACTGAAACTAAGGCTTAGATTTCTGTCTGGCTACTAGGAGAGGCTGGTAGGAGAGCTTGGTCTTGTCCCTGCCACTCCCCCAGTTCTGTCACCAGGATGGCAAGTCAATATGGGCAAAGACGACCTCCTATGCTCATAGGTTGGCAGAACGAACTGATATTGTTAAAATAGCTGCCTTTCCAAGTTCTCTTGAAAATTCCAATGACATTCTTCACCTAAAGAGAATATTTAATCCTAAAACTTATGTGGAAGTACAAGAGATCTCAAACAGCTAAGTCAACCCCAATGATACAGCCAAGATGGCAAAAGTAGCCTGGTACTGCTGCAGAGACACATGACCTAGATAGAAGCCCATGCGCTCGCAACCAGCTGATTCTTGAGAAAGGTACCAGACATGCATCAGAAAAAGGATGGCCTCCTGCAAAAGTTGTCGTAATGAAGTTGAAGTATCCAAATTAGATCCCTGTCACTCACCCTGTACAAAAATCGACTCAAATAATCCAAGGGCCTTAACGTAAGACTCAAAACTTTGGAAATTATTCCAGATCTAGGGGCAGGCAATGGCTTTCTGAATAGTATTCTCCAATAGTTCAAGAAACAAGAGCAAGAGCTGACAAAGGTATAGCAAATGAAAATGCTTCTCTTCAGCAAAAGAACAATCAATGGAGTGAAGAGACAGCCCATAAAATAAGAGAAAAATCTTTGCCAAGTCTGTATCTAATGGGAGTCATGGCCATAATATATAAAGAACTAAAAAGAGACAGCTGACCAATTAGTTCAGTCAATAGATGAGCAGTTGAACTGAACGGGCGCTTCTTAAATGAAGATATGCACACGGATACACACATGCGTCCATGTTATATGCAAATGCATGAACACTGTCCAACACCTTCAGCTATCAGGGAAATACAGACCAACTACATTGAGATTCTGTCTCATCCCTGTCACAATGGCTAATCATTAAGAAAACAAGGGGACTGGAGAGATGGCTGCTCTTCCAGAGGACCTGGGTTCAATTCCAGCACCCACATGTGTTGTGGGATATTGTGTGTGAGGATGTGTTGCTGTGGTTGGGTAATAAAGTACCCAATGGTCAATAACGAGGCAGGAGAGGATAGGTGGGATTTCTGGGGAGAGAGAGGAAGAGGAGTAGGAATCTAGGTGCTGGATTTCACCGGTAGACTCAGAGCAACTCAGATGTTCCCTACTGAGGAAAAGGGTAAAATCCACATAGCAGAACATAGATTAAGAGAAGCAGGTTAATCAAGAGCTCGTTGAGAATAAGTCTAAACTAGGCCAACAGAATTAATTGTAAGAAGTCTCCATGTTGTTGTTTGGGGGCTGGCAATTCAAAGATGGTCCAACAAAAGAGCTTGCTCCACACACAGCTGCTAAGAACCATCTATAATGGGATCCAGTGCCCTTCTCTGTCACGCAGGCATGCATGCAAGTAGAGCACTCATATGTGTAAAATACATAAATAAATCTTTGACCAGGTGGTGATGGCACACGCCTTTAATCATAGTACTCGGGGCAGAGGCAAGCAGATCTTTGTGAGTTTGAGGCTAGCCTGGTCTACAGAGTGAATTCCAGGCCAGCCAGGACTGTTAAACAGAGAAACCCTGTCTCAACAAACAAACATATTAATAAACAAAAGGAAACAAAAGGAACTCTGTTCACTGCTAGTGGAAATGTAATTTAGTTCAGCCACTATGGAAAACAGTACGGAGGCTCCTTGAAAAATTTAATGCAAAAGTTTCATATAATCCAATCGTACCACTTCTGGGAGTATATCTCAAAAGAAAAAACAAACAAATATTATATGCTTTCCCTCATATGTGGAAGACAGAAAAAACCAGACATGACTAGAGAAATATGAAGAAGGAATGAGGGAAGGAGAAGGCAGGATAAAGAGTTGATAGAAGAGATGAATATTAACAAAACATAAATGTATGTAATTGTCATACTGAAAACCTTATGCTCTACAATCAATACAATAATCACTCTGGCTGAAGAGGTGGGTCAGTGGTTAGGAGCTCTTGTTGCTCTTCCAAAGGACCTGGATTTGGTTCCAGCACCTACATGGCAGCTCACAACCATCTGTAAACCCTGTTCCAGGGGATCTGACACCTTCTTCTTGCTTCCAGGCACACACACGGTGAACCTTAAATATATACGTAGACAAAAATTGGTATAAATAAAAATATATTAAAATTAAAAAAATTATTCAGTCTTACTAAACATATATAGCTGTTTCATATTTTCTAAACAATTCAACAACTACTTAGAATTTTTGCTGTTTGTGTGATATTATAAATAATTTAGAGAAGTCTGAAACTACTCAGGAGGGTGCACATGTGATATGCAAACACCGCATCATTCTATCCAAGGGACTTGAGCGTGTGCAGCTCTTGGTGTCTGCAGGATGTCCTGGAACCAGTTTTTCACAATACCAAAGGATAGGCTTATGTGTATGTGTCGTGTGTGCACATGTGTGTGTGTGTATGTGAGTATGTATGTATGTATGTGTGTATGTGTATAGTATACATTGTTATCGAGAAAATATGTATGTTTGCTAAGCAAGCCAACAATGTAAAGGAATACATATGACTAACATATCTCTTATGCCAAGTCTGAAATCTGAGAAATTAGTAAACTTTTTTCTTTATTAAAAATATGCATATATTAGCCAGGCAGTGATCTCGCAAGCCTTTAGTCCCAAGACTCAGGAGGTGGAGGCAGCTGGATCTCTGGGTTTGAGACCAGCCTGCTCTACAGAGTGAGTTCCAGGACAGTCAGGACTACACAGAGAAACCCTGTCTTGATAAAACAACACAAAATCCACATACTGCAAAAACTTACCATGACTGATTTCTAAATTTTCATAAGGAAAAGCATAATGAACTCATAAATAAAGTTCCCAGTGCTCAGCTTTACTGGCTAATAAAATTCTGTCCCTCTTGCTTAGTATACATCCCCAACTTTTATTTTTCTTCTTTGCTAGAAAAAAAGGGAAAGCAAATCCAAGATATGTCATTTTACTCAATTATATCAATATTATATTAAGTAATATATACATCAATATTAAATTCGTAAAGGTTAGATGGAGAATATTTTTGAAATTTCCACAAAGACTTCTTCACTTAAACAAACTGTACACCTGACGTTTTGTTTAATTTTTAAAATGTCCTTCATTTGACAGAGGGCTCAGGTGAGGTTAAGGCATTCAATAAGGATTCTCTGACTATAAGTCAAACGTATGTGCAGGCCGACACGCCCACACAAGGGCCACAGCACGCTATTCATACCATGCTGCTGTCTCTGCAGGATTTGTGAGGCTGCGCTGCTTTTGATTTTACACTTGAACCCCCTTCTGATTCTTACCCCCTTCTGATTCTTCCCCCCCTTCCTTTGGAAGAGTTATTAAAATGGTTAGCAAATGCGTGTCTTTCCCCCTCATTTCTCTGAGCGATGAGACCCGAGAATGACTATAACAGGCCAGCTGTGATGGAATACTGTGTCTCTTCTCATACAAATGACAGCTAACTTTCCCAAGCGCCCGTCGCCCACAGCTCAGGAATAGCATTTACGGCATGAGTAGATTATAATACATCACGGTATAGGGAGACGTTTATACATTAGTTCCAGGGGTGTCGGAGGGAAATATAAATAATGTTCCCAGCTGCAAGAAAATATAAATCCCCTTCACCTGCCGAGGCAAAGCCTGGTTATGTATTCTAGATTGACGGCAGCTGTTTTTTTCTTAAGTACCTATTTAAATCCGCGCCGCGTTTTAATAAAATGGTCATTTATTTGCACAGTATGTAGGACTTGGAAGGACTTTCTGTCTTTTGTACGGAGGCAGTGTCTCATTTTCTTCTCTTATTTAACGAGCAGTACATGCCACTTCGCAGAAATTCTGTTGTGACAGAGCCCCTCTCTCCTTCAGGGCTCCGTGGTGCTCTGTTAAAAATCTCCTAAGAAAATGTTTGGCATAGATTGTGATAATGCTGACCTGGGGAGAGATACCGGCTGGTACTGCCGCATATTTGAGGGTCTGAGAGGCAGCAGTCTTGGTGGAAAGGGTTACAGGCTGGTTTGGAAGCTACTTTTGTTGAGCAAACAGCACTTTCTGTTTTTTTTATATAATTTATTTACTTTTATTTTATTTGCATTGGTGTTTTGCCTGCATGTATGTCTATCTGAGGGTGTCAGATCTTGGAGTTACCGACAGCTGTTAACTGCCATGTGGGTGGTAGGAATTGAACCTGGGTCCTCTGGAAGAGCAGTCAGCACTCTTAACCACAGAGCCATATCTTCAGCACTTTCTCTGTTTTGTATGTGGCCTGGAACAATGCTGTTGGAGTCAGAGAGTTAGGAGGAATAGCTGCGGTCCTTGCAGTATCTCCACACGGCCATCCTTGCAGCATCTCCACACGGCCACCCTTGCAGCATCTCCACACGGCCACCCTTGCAGCATCTCCACACGGCCACCCTTGCAGCATCTCCACACGGCCATCCTTGTAGCATCTCCTCCACACAGCCGCATCCCAGTCCCGCGCTTTCGGATGTGGGAACATGTGGGAAGCAGTTGCCTCATGCAGCTGTTAATCACTGAAATATGGTTATTCCAAATTCAGATATACTGTATAAAGTAAGTGCTGACTTTCAGAGATTTGTAATGCAAAAAGAGGATGTAAAGTATGTCATTGATTGCATGTTGAAATGATACATATTTATGTTTATTTTTCATAATTTTCAAATATAAACTTGTCTGTGTGTGCATGATCGCATGTGTGTGTACAAGCGTTAGGGTGTGCCCATGTTGTCTTCGCTCTCTTTCTATCTTATGTACGGAGGCAATGTCTCTCACTTGAACCCACAGCTCACCCATTCAGCCAAGCAGGCTCCCCATCCACCCAGCATTTATGTAGGTGCTAGGGACCCAAACTCTGGGCCTCACATTTACAAGGTAAGCACTTTACCCACTGAGCTGTCTCCTGAGTCATAGAATAACATTTTCAAAGAGCAGTTTGGGCTCATAGCAAACTGGAGTGGATTCTATATTTCTCCCCACATAAGAACGCTCTCCCCCGACCCCATCAGCGTCCTGCACCATGGTGGTGCATTAGCTACTGTCTGTGAACTGGAGCCTTTCAGAGCCTATCAGCATCCTGCATCACAGTGGTGCATTAGCAGCTGTCTGTGAACTGAAGTCACTGTGTTGTCACTTGAACTTCCCAGTTTGCATTAGGGTTCACATTGGTGCTGTACCTTCCACAGGTTTTGATAAATGCACCCCGTGTCTCAGCCAGCACAGTGTCTGTCTCCGAAGCCCCCTGTGCTGCATCCCTTCTTTCGACCTCTTTCCAGACTCCTGGCAACCACTGGGCTCTTCAACCACCTGCTCTGCTGATTTGCCTTTTTTTTTTTTCTTCTTCAGAGTTTTATGCAGTGGGAATCAAATAGACAGCCTTTCACACTGATGGCCTCTGCTCTATTGTCCCTCATGTCCTCGGGTCCTTCATGTTGTTTCACAGCTTTGTAATCTCATGGCTTGATGACTATGTTCTCCTTCCTTCTCCCTTCTTCTCCCCAACCCCCATCCCCCCTCTTTCCCTCCTCTTTCTTTTCTTTTATTTTTTTGAGACAGGATTTTACTTTGCAGACCAGGCTGGTCGAAACTCACTCTGTAGACGAGGCTGGTCTGGAACTCACCCTGTAGACCAGCCTGGCCTGGATGAGACCCCTCTTCCTCTGACCCACAAGTGCCGGGATTAAAGAGACACACCTCCATACCTGGCCCTTTCTTTTTTGTCTTGTTCCAAAGAATGTTTCTTTGTATGAGTGCATCACAGTTTATTCATCAAAAGTAGTAAGATTTTAATAAAATTCTACTAAATAAAATCAATATTTAAATCGTTTCCACTTGTTTTGCTTTACTTTAAAGGTGGTTACTAAAACAAAACCACAATAAATTCCAATGAATTTCTCTTTGGGCATTTCTACCCTGGGCCTTGGCAAAACCACATAATCAGTAGAGTTAGCTTCAAAACAAGCTTCCATTTTAACACCTGCCTGGATTCTGTTGTCCCCTACACAGGGCGTTGTTCTAAGGACTTGCCTTGCTTGCTTTGTTTCCTCTGTTGCCCCTAATTGATGGGTGTGTTTCCCCATCTTCCAGCTCCCACCTCCCCAATGACACTTAAGGCAGTTAAATGGTTGCATTGGGGTTAGGTGGTCATTGACTGATCCCACCTCCTTGCACTGGGTCTTTGGGGACACACAGAAATATGCCCTTGTGGCTTGTGTTCAGGAGAACACTCTTAAAGGGAAGAGATGAAACAGTGTTCGCAGATAAAGACACATGCTAGAGCTCTTCGAATAAATCTTACATAGTTTATATTAGTATTGTCTCTAGAAATTGCCTGGAATAGGAGTTCATTCCATTATAATCTGATTTATTCTTCTTTTGCCTTCAATCCGCTTATCTCCTATGCTCTCAGTGGGACAACTTTGTGCCCAAATGAGCAAAAGGTGTTTTTTTT
>NW_026067977.1:1906413-1943351 GCF_014885135.2 Alexandromys fortis | reverse complement strand
ATATATTTCTGTGCCTTTATTCACACCCACAGTACAAACGCAGATACAACATATCTTTAGATACACTGTCCTGTGCTGAGGTCAGTGTTCCTGGGGGTTGATGATGATACGCTGACAGGCACGACTTCCTGTGCTCCTCAGAGACATTCCTGGGGCATGCAGAGAACAGCTGCGCCCTGTCATTTAAACCAGTTAATACCCCAAAATTCCCAAGGAGAGGAAAGAGTATGAAACAGAAAGCATATAGAAACATTTACACTTGTACTGTACCCTAGTTCTCTGAACTCTGCACTGCAGTTCTGCTCTGGGCTCCTGTTGGAGTCGCCGTGAGGAAGAGGGAGCCATGATAGGTGGTCAAAGTCTCACCAAACAAAGTTATCACTGCCAGCTCACTTATATTCTCTCTCCTGTAGTAGCTTGGTAAAACGTATGTAGGGTTTTATTGCACTCTTTCCCCAAATGTTTTCTTTGTTTACCTTGAAACAGGGTTTCACTGTGCAATCCAGGCTGGCTTCAAACATGCCATCGTCTGCCTCAGGCTCCCGAGTCCTGGGTGCTCACCACCGTACCCACCCTCAGATGGCCTCTCAGATAAAGATGATGTAAAATGCTATGGCATACTTACCTCCCCCTCCCCACACCCCTGCCCTGCTCTGTCTGGGGCCCTGTGGGACACAACTTCTCTCACACTCCAGCATCACACACTAGCTTCTGTGTATATGGAACCTCACCACACGCTAACTTCCATGTGTATGGAACCTCCCATCTGGCCTTCGTACACCCTTTGCCTGGGTGTTTCCCAGAAATCTTTTATTTCCCTTTCCTCCAGGAAGTCTTCCATGACCACCCAACCCCACTCATGTCTAACTTATGCTCCTAAATCTATTTCAGTTATTGTAACTACCCCACATCATCACACTGATGTGGGAGCCCCCTCTGTGTGCTGTGATTACCATTAATGAATAAAGAAACTGCTTTGGACCTATAGCAGGGCAGAATTTAGGTAGGCAGGGAAAGCTAGACTGAATGCTGGGAAAAAGAAGGGCGGAGTCAGAGAGAAGCCATGGAGCCACCACCAGAGTCAGACATGCTGAAACTTTGCTGGTAAGCCACAGCCACATGGCAATATACACATTAATAGAAATGGGTTCAATTAATATAAGAGTTAACCAATAAGAAGTTAGAGCTAATAGGCCAAGCAGTGATTTAATTAATACAGCTTCTGTGTGATTATTTTGGGTCTAAGCTTGCTGGGCAGCCGGGAACTAACAAGCAACCTCCCTTCAACGTCACACTTACATATCAGTTTGTCTAACTTCACTGTGTTGTGAGCGTCTTCAAGGCAAAGGCTATGGTTTATTCATCTCTGACCTTAGCGGCTCACCATGGGACTTCATGACTTCATTTTATTTTAAAAAACCACAATAATTTCTCTAAGAAATGCATGGTTGTTTTATACAATTCCATTCCAAAGGACAAAATAAGAAAAACCTCTTTTATTTGCTTTGTAAAGCTTTACTGCTGATAACAGTATTTCACATTAGACTTTTATAAAATATTAAAAATAGCTCCTCATTATTATCCTTGTAAAAGTCTCTGTGAAATATGCCTGCCAATGCCGGGAAGACCCAGGGCTCTTGCCCCAGCAAAGCTCTGCTCAGGCCTCTCTGTACTGCATCTCTCTGCAGGAGCGCCAGTGGGGAGGAGGGGAAGTGGGGGTGGAGGCTGCAAAGACAGGACGCTGGGTAATTCTCCCTCAGGACTTGGGAGGTCAGTGAAAGAGACATTTACATGAAGTCAATAAAGATACAGAACTGTGAGGATACAGAAAGACATATTCACGGTTACTGTAAGGTCGATATTATTAGCCCCACACATTAGATTTCCACCACTCTAGCCGAAGGCCTGAGATAGCCAAGGAGAAATGCTTCTTTGGCTTCTCCCGTTCAGAGGTTTCAGTCTGCGGTCCCTGGTTTCATCTCCTTTGGCCTGTGGTGGCCAACGCTTCACTTCAGGAGTGTGCGTCAGAGAAAGTCTTTTTACCTGGTGGCAGCTAGGAAGCATGATGAGGAAGAGGGAGGAGTTAAAGAGCCAGTACTGACCAAGCCTGCAGTTGCCTGGCGTCCTTCTACCAGGCCTCAGTCTGGAGAGGTCTCACAACCTTCCTGTACACAGCGACCAGACCTGTGTCCAAGCCACCATAGCCCGCTAACAGAACAACGTAAAGAAAAATCCGAATGCACTGGTAAAGTAAGAGCCACTCTTTTTTGTTTTCTAGACTTTTAGACATATGCATCCTATTTAGGGTACACGAAACTTGAGTGTACAACTTTCCAGATCTCACGCCCTGTGTGTGAAGATAGAGGCAGAACTCGGGCTGCGTTTTCATTTTTCACCAGCAGGATTCCAGGCTCACTGTTCCTCAGAGGAAATGGGTGAGGTGAGATGAAGTCCTTTGCTTTTCTGATATACCTCAGGTACATCCTATATTTACTCAAGGAAGACTCTAATGGCTACCGTATGAACCATGAGTGCGAATGGCTGAGGAGTTGGGCACACACCAAGTAACCGCGGTTAGGGAGGTTAACTGAAGAATTGTATTTTTCTCTATGATATAAATTGCCAAAATACATACTCAAGTGTCTTTGCACATTAAGAGAAGTTGAGGTTCACCCGTCTTGAGCCCTGATAGATGTTTTGGCCACCAAGGAAAGTAGCAATTTCTCCCATTTCCTGGTTGCTGTCAGAAACATCTCTCTTCTAGTTTGTTTCTCTGTTGCTTAACAAAGTCCTCTGACCAAAGACAACTTAGGGGCAGACGGTCAATAAAGTTTTACACTTCCGGGTCACAGTTCATCATGGGTGTGTGTGTGTGTCATGGCAGGAACTCAAGCAAAAACCAGGGAGGAATGATGCACATTGGCTTGTGTTCAACTAGCTTTCTTACATAGGCCAGGCCACTGGCCTAGGGGTGGTGCCTCCCACAGTGGACTGGGCCCTCCCATAGTAATAGCCAATAAAGCCATTCTCTCACAGACATGGCCATAGGCTAATCTTGATGGGGACAATTCTTCCATTGATGTTCCCTCTTCCCAGGTGACTCTAACTTGTATCAAGTTGGCAATAAAGACTAACCAGGACAGTCTTCCTCCTGTTTCCTCTTAGGGCCATGCAGAGGGCCTGGCAGAAGACTAAGCCCTGTGCCAGGCTGAGAATTTTTCATTCATTTTGAGCCAAGTCTAGCGAATGCTTGCTATTCTCTTCTTGAAACAAGTTCCTTATGTTCCCACTGTAACTCAAGAACATGGCCTTGGATCCCGAATCACATGCATGCACAGCTGTGTGCACATGTGAACGCACATACAAACATGTACTGCCACAAACCAAAAAACATTTGTTAACAAAAAGTCAAGTAATATTGGAAACCAAAAGATTTTAGTGTGTTCGTACTGGGTGTGACAAAGAGGTCCAATGACCCTTCCAAGTCCATCTTTGGGGTTCCGAAAAAAGTTTTAGTTTAAACAGACGGCAGAAAGCAGGCATAGGAACAGTCCTGGTCAAGTCCCTTCCACAGCTGTCTCTACTCCAATTTGTCTGACAAGTTGTCACCATGGTGTGGACTTCCAGGTGGACAAACTTCTCCTCTGACGTCAGTCTTCCCCTTTTCCCAGCATGAGATTCCTGAAGCCACTTTCTTGGGGTTCATTGTTTCCATAGTAGCCAAAGGGAGGGCATGAGTCTCTCTAGGAGATCTTCATCCGTGCCAGGGTGGTTAGCTCAGTCGCCCTCTGCCCAACCCAAGTGCGACAGAGTTGCCCTGGACCTTCCCATCTAGTTGTGAGTTTTCCCTCCTAGTAGCTTCTCCTTTATTTAAAAAACACACTTGTGTGTGTGCATGTGTGTGTGTGTGTGCATGTGTGTGTGTGAGTTCAGGTGCCACGACACGTGTGTGGAGGTCAGAGGACAACTCTCAGGAGGTTCTCACTTTCCGCTTAGCTCTCACAAGTCTTCCTTGCTGGTCTCAATGTTTGACAGACTCAGGGTTCTCCTCTGGGGAGCGTTGGGCTGATTCTCCTGTCTGTCTGTCATCTCACCTTCCATCTGCTGAATTCCAGATGCACGCCGCTGCATCTGGCTTGTACACAGGCTCTGGAGATTGAACTCGGGTTGTTGGGCTTGTGTGGAAGGTGCCTTTGCCTCTGGGCCATCTTCCTTGCTGCAAGCTCAGCTCTTTGATTATTTCACTGTGCCCAGGACTATGGTCCGTGTGTTTGTGTCTCATTTGTATGACTTTGACCTTGTATGTTCTTCATCTTCAAGGACTTAGTGAGAAAAGAAAGGATAAAAAGATAAAACAAACCTAACAGCAGCAACAAAAGTCAGCTTCCTTTCTGAGAGCCCAAGAAAGAAACATTGTTATCCAAAGACAGCCTTAGTACTGCAATTTGGTTTGCCCACATGGAACCCAACTTCTCCTCCGACACAGCTCTTTGGCTCTGAAATTGGAGGCACACGGGTTGTATTTTCATCTTTTTATGACCAGTGGTCTTTTTTGTACCATTGAAAATAGTAACCGGTGGCTTGGGAAGGCCATTAATCCACTTAGCTCCCTCAGCTGCGTCTGCCTGCTGAGTCATTGTGCTCTCTTCCTCAGATATCCCCTGACCTTCTTGGAGTTGGTGGCTGGTAGACCAGGCTCTCTGCTGTTGCTGACTGTTCAAACACTAACTATTTATTCTTGGTCTAACAGAGGAAATATAGTAAGGTTGTTCATATGCTTGCTGGCATAATTCCTAATACTCATTTATCTTGCTCAGTTCATACACTTTATAACGGCTGATTTTATTAGTACACACACACACACACACACACACACACACACACTTGCGTAAATGTTACTGACTAAATTGTTTCCCCAAATTTATTTGCTGAATTCTCAGCTCCCAGAATACCTCAATATGTAACTGTGTTGGATTAAAGCCTTTATATAGCCAATTGAATTAAATGGTGGCATATATGTTGTCCCTAGTCCAGGGTGTCTAACATTCCCAGGAGAAGAGCGAGAGCCAGGTAGGTAGGGAGGCATACACCTGTAAGTCAGGGGATACCTTGCAACACATAGTCTTAAAAAAAAGGTCGGAAAAGGTATTGGCGTGCACCCCCAGAGAGAAAAGGCCACCTGAGGACACAGTTAGAAGGCAGATGACAGCAAGACAGAGAGAGACTTCCCCATACCCTGATACTGAGCTCTGAAGCTATAGAAAAACACATTTCTGTTGTTTAAGCCACCTAATGTATCATACTCTGCTTGGCAGACTAAGCAAAACGATTCAGTGAGGCTAAGGATCTTTACGCAGAATCTGGCAGGCTGTGTGCATCCTTACCCACTACTGCGAGGGGAATGTGATAGTCAGTCCTAGGGGCAATGGCTCTCAACCTGGGGGTCGTTCCCCCTTTGGACGGTGAATGACCTGTTCACAGGGTCGCCTAAGACCATCAGAAAACATGTTTACAATTCATAACTGTAGCAAAATTACAGTTATAAAGCAGCAACAAAATTAATTTTATGGATGGGGGTCACCACAACGTGAGGAACTGTGTAAAGGGTCACAGCATCAGGAAGGTTGAGAACCCACTGCCTTAGAGGGTGTCAGGAGCATCTTGTAGGTTCACAGAGAACCCTTTTGGGAAGCAGGAGAGCCCTGGGCATGATTTGGGAACCAGCGCAGCCTCCTTCAGGGAGAGAGGCCCTTTTTTCTTTCTCTCAATTAAAAAAAAAAAAAAAAAAAGAACATACACAGTTTTAGGTTTCATTATGGTGTGTTTTCCAAAGAGAATCTGTTTTGGGTTCTGGAAAGATGGTTCTCTACTTAAGAGCACAGGCTGCTCTTGCAGAGGACCAGGATTTGGTTTCTAGCACCCACGTCGGGCTTACAATCACCTGTGACTCCAGTTCCAGGGAATCCAACAGAATTCCTTCTGCCTTCCATAGGCGTTCACAGGTACTCAGGCATACCCACAGCGTTTAAATAAAGAACAGTCACTCTGAATCTGTTTTTGTGGGTTCTTCTTCCTCCTCCATATCCTGCATCCCGACACCCTTACACCTACACCCTGTAGCCTCTTTTCTACTTTAATATTCTGTCATTTTGCCCTTCCCACCATTCTCAATAGTTCTTTCTCCTTCTCTTGGTCTCTAATCCAGTCTCACAGTCAATAGAGTGAATAATATCACATCCTATATCTACATACAATCATTAATTGTTAGAACATGCAATGTTTGCCTTTCTGAGTCTGGGTCACTTCACTTAATGTATTTTCTAGATCTATGGGTTTTCCAGCACACTGAATTTTTCCTCACTTCTAAATAACATTCCATTGCGCTCCATGCTACTTTTTCATCACTCACTCATGGGCTGAAAGACATCTGGCTGGTTCTATTTTCCTGCATCCCACTGTGAGAAACGCAGCTCTTCCAGATGTTGCAGATGAGTATCCCTGTGGTAGGATGCGGTCCTTTCGGCATGCCTTTCACAGACAGCTCCAGATCAAGCCATTCTCTTTACCTTGAGAATAAAACTGAGGACTTCCAACAGCTCCCCACACTTTACAGCAAACAACTATATGGAAGACGGTATTTATATAACATCTGAGACTTTACCAGGCCCTCTGTACATTCTTAAACTCATTCAGACACAGGTTGTGATGATAGGGGTTTGAATTCTGGCTAGCCTGTAGACTATGGGATCATGGTGGTACTTAAACTCTCAGGGCTTGTTATCCTGAGTAAAATGGTGATGGAGATAGTACTAGGACCGAATGGTAAGGATGGGAAGGGAGAAATATGATGCTGATGTATAGCAGTCACTGTTTTCCTTTCCTTCTGTAGAGATGGTTATTTGTGTCTGGTTTCTGTAACGACTCCATGTTCATGCAGGAGACCAGTCCTTTTGAGTGTACCTCACGTTACACAGTGATTCTTAACTCTGTGATGCACAGACACACCATTGAGAGCATCCCAGATCTCTTTGCTGAGAATCACAGTTCTCTAGCTGCGATGCCCTCGAGCATCCTGGACTAGCTGAAAGCTTTGTGATGTCTACCATTCATTCTCATCACTTGATTTCAATGAGGAGAAACGATGTCTGAGGGAGTGTGGTACGTGAAGCTCCCCAGACAGTATTCCAACGCCTTCTCCTGTGTAACTGGGAATCAGGGAGCGTCTTTTGGGGGTCTGGGTAAGGGGATAATAGAAAGAACAGAGGAGAGACAGAGTAGGCTGGATCTAGAGAGCAGTAGATCGGGAAAATATTTTAAGAGAGAAGGTGGAAGAAGCGGAACACAGTTGTGGTTTCTCATGGAGCCTTATTTAGCAGGACGTGATGGATCCCCTGGGAACACATGCTGCCTCTCACTCGACACTGCCGTCTTCTTGCCCCAACCCTGACACATGTTCAGTCTCACCTACCCAGGGGTCCTGGCTCTCCCGACTGGAGTCATATATGACAACCTGAAATATCTCACTGATCATATCAGATACCATAAAGTTCTAGAAATTTCTCTGTCAAACATGAAATAGTTCTCCTTGCACTGTGAATGTGGATGGTTACAAAGGAAGCTGGGTAACTGCCAGGATAAAAGACCAGTGAGAAAGGCTGGTCCTGTCTAGCAACAGACTAGCTTCATTTAAGTAGCACTTTTCTCTTGTTCAGAGAAAATTGTAGGGGACCAAAGTGCCCATGAAATGGTCATGTTTAGAGTTCTGAGTAAAGGACACTGTGATTGAAAATAATAAGAATAATGTGTAGACTAGGCAATCGGATTTGAACTGGAATGATCCAAGTGAGGGTCAGAGTCAAGACATAATTTTTATTATATTAATTAACGTGTGTGTGCCAATGTGTGCATGCCTATGAAGTCTCAACGAGGGTGTCAGATCTTCTGTAGGTGTAGTTACAGGCAGCTGGAACCAAATTCTGGTCTTCTGCAAGAGCGACAAGTACTCTGAACCTCAGGGCTATCTCTTCTGGCCCCCAAAATCATGTGTTTTAGACAGTCAGACAAAGGACTGGTGAGGTGGCTCACGGAGAAAAGGTTCACGCCTCCAAGTCTCGTGATCCCTGGAACCCGCATAGAGGAAGGAGAAAATTCCTGCCCATGACTTCCGTGCGTTAGTGGCACATACGCTTTCTCCAATCCCAGCAAACAGAAAAAATGTAAAAGAAAAAAAATTGAAGAAACAGTCAGATGACTGACATCATCTGGAGTAGTGATGTCTTCTGGTAGGTGGGATTCCTGGAGTAATAGCTGCAGACCTCCCTGTCCAGGCTCTGACCCAGCTGCTGTGCTCCAGCGTCTGAAAGTTAGCGAGCCTTCCCAGGGACTGTTAGTCTGACCTTGTTTATGTCACAAGCCCTCCAAAGGCTGCCTGGGCCCTGTGCTTATTTTGTCATCTCAGCCAAGGGAGCCTACGTGCAGAAGGATGAAAGGAGCAGATGCTGTTTTTGTGGGACATGGCTCAGACCAGCTGAAGAAGAGGGTGGGATGACAGCGTGTGTTGCCCTGCTCTGAATCATGAAGCAAGAGTTTTTGCTGCTCCTTGAGGGTAGGTGAGATTTAAAGATGGAAGAAAGAATAGCCTATTTATTCCTACAGATCCCTCCCACATTGAAATGTATGGGAACGATACAGCGAAAGCAGTTCAGGCACAAAATAAGACAGCTTGAATTAGCGCATCTAGTGCTCTGATGTGTGGTTGGGGGACTGTAGGAATTACAGGTATCACCATCCACGCAAGCAAAGGTCTTATTATGACCTCATTACGACCCGCACACATTTCTCAATGCACAGATCTGAGTCGTTATGCATGTAACCTGAGTCTTCTTGTAACCTGGGCATGGTGGGCAGCTCATCTAGTTGCTCATTCTTTTGCCCCTGTAACAAATACTTGGCATAAACATTTTAAGATGAGGAAGGATTATTTTGACTCATAATTTCAGAGAGTTCAGTCCATGGTCATTTAGTCCTGTTGTTTTAAGATTTAATTAGTTAATGAAATTGTATTATATGGGAGTAGCCGTGCATGGTCCAAGGTATGCGCGTGGGGGTAAAAAGACAACTTGCTCCTTGTCCTTCTTCCACGTGGGTCCCAGGGATTGAACTCAAATTCTTGGGCTTGCTGGAAGTCTCTTTACCACTGAGGCATCTGGGTGGCCCAAGATCAGTGATTTTTTTTTTCAAGTATCATTTTTTATGGACATTTTGCCCGCATGTGTGTCTATGCAAGGCATGTGGGCATGGTGCCCGCAGAGACCAGAAGATTAGAAGAGGGCATCAGACCCAGGGGGACTGAGATACCAAAGGTTGTAAAGCATTGTGGGAGCTTGGAGTTAAATCCAGGTTCTCTGGAAGAACAGCCAGTGCTCATAACTGCTGAGTCATCTCTCTAGCTCCAGGCCCTATTGCTTTGAACCTGCGACTGGTCAAACATCACAGCTGACCTCCCAGCAGAATGCGGAGATGGCAAGACAGGAAGAAAGAAGGGGTAAAACATACCCTATAAGGGCAGGCTCCCTGGAATCTGCTTCCTCCAACTAGGTCCTAGTTCCTAATATCCCCTTCAGCACTAGCACATGAAGAGAAGAGATGAACTCAGGATATAGTTAGCCTCTTCATGGTCTAACCACGACTCAGTAGTGCCACCAGCTGGAGTCCACACCTTCAGCACCTGAGCGTTTGAGGCCACTTGATTTCCAAACTTAACCCTCATGATTCACTTTGAGGGTAGAACGGTTTATTCCTGTAAATGTGTTTTGGCTTTAGCGCATCTAGGTTTGAACAGTTTCAGGTGGTTGTAGTCTACACCATATTCTGGTTTGTGGTCTACATATCTGTTGTCTACTGCATCTGCTGTGTGAATGTAGACAAGACCATGGGAGTGTTTACTTTCACACTTTGATTCACTTTTGGTCTCTGATTCTGAAATATAACCACAAGTCCATGTGTTAAATAAAGACTGAACTTTCAGTATTTGAAGCCAGTAGAGATAGTGATGCCTAAGGAGGTAGGGCCGAGAGAGGAATTTAGGCCCTTGGAAGTGTGACCTTAAACGGTCACTTGCCTGAGCCTTTCTCTGCTTCACAGTCATCATGATGTGAGGTGTTTTGCTTCATTGTCTGCTCCCTGCAACAAACTCATATCCCCACGGGCCCAAAGCAACGGTGTCAACCAACCACGTACCAAGACTCCTAAAACTGAACAAGATGCCTCCTTCCTAACTCATCTCAGCTGTTCTGTCTGTGACAGAAGCCTAGAGTCCTTCTCTACACAAGGTATGTTGGGACAAGGTTGGGATTACAAAAAGGGATAAATATCCATGTCTAGGTTTCCTCTGGAAATTTCCCCTCCATTGATATTGTTTTTCTACCAATTGCCGGTAGCAACTATGTTACTTGAGGTTGGCTGGTGACCTGAACTTTGCCATGGACCCCTGGATCTTTATATGAATAATGAAGGGGCTGGAAAGGATGATTTTGAGGTTCTTCCAGGTTTAAAACTTGGCAGTTTCTCAGTAGTAAGCATTGTCTTGCTTGGAATGGTGATGTACACCTTTAATCCCTGCAGTTGAGAGGCAGAGGCAGGCAGATCTCTGAATTTGAGGCCAGCTTGGTCTGTATAGTGAGTTCTAGGAGAGCCAGAGCTACATGGAGAGATCCCCATCTCACAAAAGGAGCTGTCTTTTGTCTAGTGCAATTGATATGTATACACACGTGCATGCATGTGTGTGTGTGTATGTGTGTGCCCTGAATTTATCTATTTCAAGTCAAGTGCCACAACTATTTTCCCTGATAGAAACAGGTTAGGCTGGTACAAGCCTGTAGAAATTTCCTTAAGTAACTACCCAGAACACTTAGTCCACACAGACTCCCATCCTTTCCTATTTAACCAGTTAACATTTGTGGAAGGCCTGTTCTCTGTGGGAGGTGTTAGACCATGTCCTGTAGACTTTTCATCCATCTCTCTGTTTTCACCTTCTGTGACAGACCAGGCAGACAGCAGTGTAGGGCATGTGTATTTAATAATTCTCTAGAACGGTCTCAAGCTTTCTGTAACAAAATGTAATACAGACATCATGATCCAAAGTCCGGGGAGACAGTGACCAACACATGAGCATGGGGCGAGAGTTGGCAAAAAGTGTTCTCGGTCCATCCAAGCTTCATTTCTTAAGCCTTCATTTCAAAGAACACTGCCCCATTTTCTCTTAGAAGTCTCTGTGTCGGCTAGGGTATAGCTCAGTGATTTGATCTCTAGCATCCTAAAAACAAACGGAACTCCCAAAGCCCAGAAGTCTCTGTGTGTTTCGAGGAAGAATTTTTTCTGTTGCCTTACCTTGTGCTTTGTCCAGACATGCTCATGAGATGGAAATCCAGAGACAGAAAACTTGAAGTGGAAATCGGGCAGCCTTTGAGTCAAACTTACTGTGTGGCGGAATGAAGGGAGAGGCCGCAGCAGTACCGTGAGCTGAAGATAATCCCGTGGAGAGTCTCTCACTGAACGAGGTCACACAGCGCAGAGATCGGGCTTCTCTGCACCGGAGCCAGAGACAGCAGCCGATGCCCACGGTCAGAAGCAAATGGGCTTGCTTGCACTCACCTTTCCCCCGCATCTTTTCTGTTCTAATTCAGGATTTCCCAACCTTGATGTGATTGGCATTTGAAGTTGGATAATTTTTTTTCTTAGCAGGACTTGTCCTGTCTATTGCAAGATGTTGAACATATTCTCTGAGCTCTTCCCTCTAGGTACCAGTAACCCTGCTTTCCCTCTTCCTTTAGTTGTGGCAATTAGTCTCCCTCCATTGCCAATCGTCACGTGGAAGATAAGAAGGGGGGAAATCACGCCGCTTCACCCCCGCAGTGCTCTGGAGGCCGGAAGCTGAGGTCACAGCTATCCATGCAGGGTAGAAAGTAGAAACTTCAAACCTCATGATGCCATAAGGCCACAGGGCAGGATGAGGAGAGCGCCTCTCCTGGGCCATGAACAAATCCGCATCATCTGAGAGCCGAGTTGCATTTGTTTGCCCGAGAAAGAAGTCATTGAGATTATTTGGAAAAATCAGCATCACTTGACTATTTTGTTTGCCCTGAAATTATGATCACCCTCCCTACATGGTTGACATTTGTCAGGTGGGAGGAGAAGCCAAAGCACTTTTGAAAGCATCCTAATGAGAAGAGCATCGCGGGGCCCATCACTCAAACGCTGCCACCTCCGAGTTGTGAAGTGGCGGCTGATTAGCTGCTTTTCACAGTGTACACTATGTTTAATGTGCTGAATACAAAACGAGGATATGGCGACCAAACCCACCCAGGAGCTCTGCAAGCAACACTAACAGCCCATCCTCTCGCTCCCCCGGAGCCGGCGGCCAAGGGGAGGTCCCTGAGGCCTGGGAACTCGCCCACCCTGCACACATTGTACTAGCAGTTTTACTACACCCTAGTTTGGTTGAAATAGTTTCTGGGTCCGTCTTTTTCCTATCGGAGGCATCTGTGGGTTGCTTTTGCTTTCTTCTCTGCGTCTTTTTCCTGTCGGTTCACTCCAGACTTCTAGACATGAATTCATTTCCTCCCAGAAATACAAAACTAGGTCATACGTCGTGGAGAATATGTCTGTAGATCTCTGGGATTCTGGAAAGAACAGCAGGGAGACATGGTGAGAGGCACTCAGCTAAAGCTCGCTGGGAACCCAGAGTCTCCCCCACTTGCCTCTGTGTGAGTATACTTTCTGTTTTGAAACAGGATTGTTTTTTCTTTATTCTGTTGTCCTGCCGTGGTCCACGGTGTATGGGCTGATGAGGGAAGGAGATGGCTTCACTTTTAAACTAAAGGAGGTCCATCCAGCTACAGTCTCAGGGGAGCAGCAGGCCCTCAGAGCACACAGAAACTGAGAGTTAGAGGATGGACAGGATCCTGGAGTGAGGCTGGTAGACACTGTACTGTCTGCCTCTACTCCTAGCCAGAGGGTGTGTGACAAAAATGCCACGGCCAATAAGAATGTGTGTCTCAGATAATGAGCTGTCCCTTTAGTTTAGAAATCGACTAAGAGAAAAACAAACAAACAAATCAAAAACCCAAAATCTCCTCCAGAAAAAAAGTTTGGTTTAAAGTTACTTTGTATAGAGAACAAAGTAGTAACTGAGGATGTATGTAACCCTGTGTGCTATGTGTGAACATTGTCTTTCACATGTATGACTTGACTTTTTTAAAAAGCTGAAAATAGCTGGGCAGTGATGGCACACACCTTTAATCCCAGCACTTGGGAGGCAGAGGCAGGTGGATCTCTGTGAGTTCAAGACCAGCCTGGCCTACAGATCTAGTTCCAGGACAGGTTCTAAAACTACAGCAAAACCCTATCTCGAACACCCCCACCCCCCCCAAAAAAAAAACCCACACTAAAAACAAACAAAAAACAAAAAAAAACCATTTAGAGTGGAAACAGGGATCAAGGGAGGAAGATAGAGTTCCTCTTTCCTCCTGTGACGTCCCTAAGGGACAGTCCCTTGTGGGGAGTCTCCCTCTGCGGAAAACCATGGGGTCAGAAGTGACGGGAGCTGGCAGGTTTCTTTACAACCAGTCCACTTTTTACACTGCACTGTCTTAAGAACTTAGAGAACACGAAGGGGAAGAGAAGAAACAAATGAACACATCTCCACCTCCCTCCAGATCATAACTATCTAGTCAGGATGTGCTGTAGACATGGCAGGTGAATGTGGGATTCAGGGACCACCAGGAAAGGGGTCTTAGGCTGAAAAACACTTCCCTGAAATGGATGAAGGAAGTCATGGATATGAACTGGTGTAGAATAAATTTCCCAGAAAATACAGGGAGGGAGAGAGCAAAGCCAGAAGGTGTGTGTGTGTGTGTGTGTGTGTGTGTGTGTGTGTGTGTGTGTGTTGAAGGCAGAGGGATATTTTGAGAGAAGAAAGTTAGAGGCCTCTGCTCAGCCGAAGATAATATCTCTGAAACAGTTGTGTCCAGACTCATTCTGGGTTCCTGAGCAAAAAGGCACAATGCTGAAATAGTGTTTGAATATTTCCATTCTGGTACCTAGTCTCTTATCGCCTGTAACAGGAAAAGAATTAGCCTAGGGCTGGAGAGATGGCTTAGTGGTTAAGAGCACTGCTTGCTCTTCCAGAGGATGGAGGTTCGATTCCCAGCACCCACGTGTCAGCTCACAACTGTCTGTAACTCTGATTTCAGGAAATCGCATACACTCATCATTCTCTGTGGGCACCAAGCACACACAGGCTGCGTAGAGCTCCATATGGCCAAAGCACCCATGGACATAAAATAATAAAATAAATTAGAATTAACTTGGATATAAGATGATAAAAAAGGGATTGGGATCAGTCTGAGAGATGACTTGGAGGAAACACTGTAGGTATAGTTTGTGACAAGGCACTGACCAGAAGGACAGAGGACAGTCAAGAAAACCCTGGGACTGTGAGCCTCAGGCCTCGTGGGAACGTAGGAGTGCTGAACTTCATAGCTCAGCGTTGAGCAAATTTTACTTGCAGAAGAATCGTTAGATGGAAATGTCCCATCAGTAATTGGAGCCAGAGAACACATCTCAGCAGGAGGCCAGCTGGTGAGTCACCTGGGCCCAAGGTGGGCAGGCTAGCGACTCAGCAAATGAAAAATAGGTGTTTGGATTTACACAATGAGTTGAGTTGTGTAGTTTGTTTTCATACCTGTTGCTCAGGACTCTGCTCTTGCCTAGTACTAACTCCTCAGAAACCTTAGCCTTCCACAACGCTGGGAAAAGTCCCTGCCCTAGCATTAAGGCGCATTCCTTCACGTGGCTGATGCTGGCAGCTGCTGGACTCCTGCTTCCTAAGGATTAGTCTAGTGCTGGAGCACTGGATCGGCTATTAGGGTGTGGGCTCAGCCATCCAGCAATGCTCTGTGCTTTAGCTCACCTGCCGTACCAGCCACTTTGCATGCTTTTGTGTGGCCAAGACCCCTCATCTTAGCACCTGGAAGTGGAGAGAGACAGCAGTGCCCAAACAACCAGAAGGACAGAAGAAACACGCGGAGAAGGCCCCGAGTTCAGTAGCTGCAGCTGACTCCGCCTTTTGACCTCCGAATCTGTAAGAGGAGAGAAAAAAGTTCAAAGTCACAGAGAAGAAGCTGAATGTCCCCTTCGCGTGAAGAAGAAAGAGCATCTGAAAAACGGAGCAATTTGTGTCTACAGGGCAATTTTGTCTTCTTCTCTCCACACTTCTGAAATGAACTCGGAGGTTTCCCTTTTTATGGAGCAAGGTCCACTCTGTGGTCCAAGTCAGTGAGGATGCAGCCGAATGAAACACGACATCAATGATGGTTACTACGAGACAACGTTGCTAACGGAAGGGCTCAGGCCGGTTCCTTGAGTTTGGACCTACTTCTTGATGTGGGAATGATTTCTTACTAATAAAGAAACTGCCTTGGCCCATTTTATTGGATAGAAAATTAGGTAGGCGGAGTATACAGAAGAGAATTCTGGGAGAAAGAAGGTTAGAGGAAGAGTCGCCATGATTCTCCCGCTCCAGACAGACGCAGGTTAAGATCCTCTCTGGTAAGCCAACTCATGGGCTACACAGAATATTAGAAATGGGTTAGAACAATATGTAAGAGCTAGCCAATAAGAAACTGGACCTAGCCGGGCCAGGCAGTGTTTGAAAGAATACGGTTTCCGTGTAATTATTTCTGGGTATAAACTAGCCATGCGGGCGGCCAGGTGCCGGGGACGCAGCCCTGCCGCTCCTATTTCAACAACTTCTCCCCAGGCAGGGGCCTTCACAGGTTCTGGGCCATCGGATTCCATCACGCCTCCATAAAATAAGGAACTGTCAATTTCCTCTTCCACTCATCCTAAACAGTCCGATTTCATGCGGCCATTTCAGTTCTGTCCCTCATCAGGTGTGTGACTTCAGTAAGTAACTCAGTACACTGTGGCTTCAGTTTCCTCCTCTACAAAGAAAGCTAAAATAGGATGGCCCACTTCACAGGGCGATTATAAGGATCCCTGGGTGACTTGGCACGGTGCCCAGCAAATGGTCACTCGAGTGTTAGCTGTGAACACAACCAATGCAGTAGACCTACTCAGCCGAACAGCTATTTCCTCCACGACCCCCGCTTACGAAGGTATTTCTTCAGTTTCATTCTGTCTTAACCTTCACATCTGGATTTATTGTTGTTACCAAATAGGTCAGTTAAAAAACACAATTATTCAGTAAATTCATGTTTTTGGTTTTTCAGGGTAGTGTTTCTTTGTGTAACAGCCTGGAACTTGCTCTGTAGATCAGGCTGGTTTCAGACTCACAGACTCACAGAGATCCACCTGCCTCTGCCTCCCAAGTGCTGGGATTAAAGTCACGTGTTGCCACCACCACCTGTCAGTAAATATTTTTTAGTATCAACTACTGGGTTTCATCTTTCCTTAGAGATTTATTTGATTTTTCTGTGTGTCTATCTGCTGTGGGGACGTGCCTGTGTGGGCGCAGCTCTTGGAAGCTCCAGAACTGGATGTCGGATCCCCTGGAGTTGGAGGTGCAGGTGGTTGTGAGCTGCCCCATGTGGCTGCTGGGACTGAATTCGGGTGCCCTGTGAGAGTAATATGTGCTCCTAACCGCTGCGCCACCTCTCCAGCCCCATATCGTCAGGTTTCGGAGGAGTCCAATAAATAACACTCTTTCCCCAGCTTGGCGCTGAGCCAAGGAAAAGGACAAAGCCAGGCAAACAGAAGACCCGAATAACACCTCTGCTGCTCAGAAATCTAGCGGTGAAGGGTGACGCTTGGTAGGAAGCAGGAGGCCCAGCCTGGACCCTCGCCCTGTAGCAGACAGCACCAGAGTGTGGCAGGCTCCCATCTTCTGGGACGGATCCTGCTCCTAAAGCACCGTTGGCCCGGAGAGCAGAGCAGACTATGCCTTTCATGGTAGTGACAGGAGAGAGAGGGAGCTCAACCAGGTATGTTCAGCTTCCGACGGCCTCCTTCTCCAGGGAAGGGAGATGGGCACTCACAGGTTAGACACACAGTGATCCTACTCCCAGAGTCAAACACACGGCATGGGAATGCAGCCCCCCACGCCGACACGTGTGTGTGCTGAGCGCGGCCCTCTCTGCCTGGTCCTCCATGGACATTTAAAGAGCAGCATCTCTAAACCGTTATCTCCTCCCCGCCCATATCGCTGCTATTTCCCTGCTGTGGTGGATGCATTACCAGGTTCCTAGATATCCCGGGTGGTGACATCAAACCCATTTTGACTTTTATTGCTCTTGACGTTCACATTTGCTTTATCAAGATCTACAGATTTGTTTCTATTCAAGCAGCTTTTGATTCTTTTCCTCTTTCAAAGGAGAGATATACTCACAATCCCTCCCTTGGACCACCACCACAGGCTCCTGATTTCACGGCATCTGAGTCCTTATTTTCTCCTTCTCTATAATCTCACTCGAATTCTGCTTACCCACTGCTCCGGGCTAGTCACAAACAACAACTCTCCCTTAGAGGGCCCTTATTAATACTGGGATTAACTTTTTAATGATATTTGTACCATTTGTCTGGGTATCTCATGGCGTTGAAAAGTGCTATGAACATAGTTGGCACAGAACACACACTTGTTGAGCAACTGTCCGGGCTGACTAGTATTTCACGGTGTGCATTTACTATAGTGTATCCATTCTGTCCACTTGCTTTCTATGCCGTCAACGGACACTTCAGATTTCATTTTTTGACTATTATAAATAGTATCACTATGGCCACGAAGTGCAAATATTTATTCAAGACTTCTTTGCTTTTTTGGGGCTATACCTAAAAGTATGGCTGTCAGATCATATGGCTGGTCTATTTTTAGAGCTTGCCATTTTCCGTTGATTGCATGAGTGTCCGTCCTACAAACAGTGCACGAGTGATTTAGTTCCTCAGTTCCTCACCAACCCTTGTTAATTCTGTGCCTTGATTTTTTTTTTTTTTTTGGTGGCGTGTTGGTGACCATCTCAATGGGCTTGGGAGCCTGGGGAGATTAGCTTCCTGCTGTTTCACTTAGCTTTCCTCTCAGGATGGATGTTGTGAAGCACGCTTTGATGTGCTTTTTTGGTCCTTTGAGTAACAGAATTATAAAAATACTCTTTCTCATACACTTATTTTCAAATTCAGTGCTCAGGGGGCTGGAGAAATGGATCAGTGGTTAAAGATGCTTGCCATGATAGCAGGGGGACTGGACTTGAGTTCACCAGAAGCTCACATAAACGTGGGGGTGGGCGTGGCAGCGTACCCATAATTCCAGTCTCAAAGTGTGGGAACTGGGGATCAATCCCCAGAGCAGGCAGGCTATCGAGATTAACTCCGGGTATAATTGAGAGACCCTGTACTAATGTGTTTCAGCACATGTGTGAAAACCATGCAAAAACATGCACATAGATACCACATACACAGCAAAATGAAAAGCACACATACATGGAAAGTGGAGAAAGGCAACAAGTCTTCACTGCCTGGAGATTTAATTCCAGGTAGACTGCTTGCCTAGCATGTACAAGATCCTGGGTCTGCACTGAAAAACAAAACCTTTAAATTTAGCTATTTAGTTTTTTTTGTTAAGTTATAAGGATTCTTTTGGATATTAATACCTTATTAGATATATGATTTGCAAGTATTTTCTGCTTTCCTACAGATTAACTTTCATAACTAAAATTTGAATACAAATGTAGGCTGCTGTGATTTAGTCAGTTAAACTCAGCCATCCTTTGTCAGGAACTTACAGTGTACAAGATACTCGCTTGAACTTTTCTAGACTTGATACAGACAGGGGCTCTTTTGGCAAACTCCAGCCTCTGAAGACAGGGTTCTGCAAGGCACAAGGAGCCACAGCCTCATAAGTTCCAGCTGAGTTTGTATTTTCTTGAAACTGGCTTTCTCCTAGGTTTGGCATGCACTAAATGCACTAATGCACCCCAGGCAGGTGAGGGGGCTTCTCAGACAGGCTGCTGAGAGGTCACTTCCCTCTAAGGTTTTAGGATTTCCCTCTATAGTGGTCACGACTAGTCAGTATTGGTGAGATCGCCATTCAGTCCCACGATGGCTGAGGAAGATGGAGTCAGAGGGGTAGACAGACTTCAGACTCCAGACCTTCCCAAGGACAGGTTGGGATCTTGTGAATTTGGGGGAATTTAGGGTGCAGTGGACCAGTTAACTCGGTCACAGCCGTCACATAGCCATCATGTCTCTCCACTGCGCCAAGTATTCCCACCGATTTAGAAAGAACCTCTGAGCCGGGCGGTGGTGGCGACGCCTTTAATCCCAGCAGTCGGGAGGCAGAGGCAGGCGGATCTCTGTGAGTTGAGGCCAGCCTGGTCTACAAGAGCTAGTTCCAGGACAGGAACCAAAAAAGCTATGGAGAAACCCTGTCTCGAAAAAATCCAAAAAAANAAAAAAGAAAGAAAGAAAGAGCAAGCCTCTGAGTGCTAAAGCTCTCCAAGACGACCAAGGAGAAGAAGTCAATCTATGCATTTTGGAGGGAGGAAATTGAGCCAGAGTCTCACTGTGTAGCTCTGCCTAGTCTGGACCTCACTTTGTAGAGCAGGTTAGCTCAAACTCACAGAGACCCCCCTGCCTTCCAAGGGCGAGCATTAAAGCTGTGCATTACCATGCCAGTCCCAGGCACCATTGTCAACCAATATGTTATAAATATTGTGCTGTGTGAGGCTTTCAATTACATAAATCAATTATGGTCAAAATCTCTACAGCACTGGTTCTCAACCTTCCTAATGCTGTGACCCTTTAGCACAGTTTCTCATGTTGTGGTGACCTCCAACTATACAATTATTTTCATTGCTACTTCATAACTGTAATTTCGATACTGTTATCAATTGTAATGTAAATATCTGTGTTTTCCAATGATCTAAGGTGACCCCGGTGACCCTCAAAGGGGTTGCAACCCACGGTTAACCACTGCTCCAGAGGATCTGGAAGACTAGAGATGTTTGTGCCCTGGTACATATCAGATAAATTCAGTTTTAACTGACATATCTTCTCTCTAATAATACATGTGATAAACATGGAGAGGTATGCAGGTGTGTTTAGGAAGAGAGTGCCTGACTAGAACCCCAAGATCTCGGGCTTCATCCTACAGCAGGGGAGGCAGGAAGCCCCAGGAAACCCACCTGTCACTTTGATGGCTCCTGTGGCCTTGGCAATGTTGTTCTCTATCATGCAGGAGTATGTGTTGTTGATTGTGACATTGTAGAGCACAGATACAACCTTCATGGTCACATTCTCAGAGTTCAACTCGAAGCTGGTGTTGGAGACTTCTGAGAAGTTGGCTCCTTGGTCAACTTGAGAGGCCCAGGCCACTGTGGGCTGGGGGAACCACCGAGGAGCCTCACAGCGCAAACTCTCTGAGCTGGCATTATAGTCCACATTTATCTCTGGCACACTGAAGGCTGCAGGTGGCAAAAGTCAAAAAGGATAAATGTCAAGGGAAGACAGATTATACAAAAAAAGCCTTACGTGCTAGGTCTTAAAAATAAACAATCAGCCGGGCTGTGGTGGCACACGCCTTTCATCCCAGAACTCAGGAGGCAGAAGCAGGTGGATCCCTGTGAGTTCAGGGCCAGTCTGGTTTACAGAATTAGTTCTAGGTCAGGCTCCAAAGCTACATAGAGAAACCTTATCTCAAACAAACAAACAAACAAACAAAAAAACCCAACCACAATCACTCTGTCACTTAAGTGACTCAGAGCTTTCTCATGGTGATTTTTGTGTGGCCCTTTATGTCATGGGCATAAATAAATAATAATTTGCTCAGAGCATCGCTATAAATTATATCCCTTTGTTCAATACCACAAACTCCAGGGGCCTGAGTTTCAAATATATCAGTGTTATGATAGGTAATGTCCTTTGTGTACAAGGGTCGTTAGAAAGGAAAAAAGAAAGGAAGGAAGGAAGGAAGGAAGGAAGGAAGGAAGGAAGGAAGGAAGGAAGGAAAGAAGAAAGGAAGGAAGGAAGAAAGGAAGAAAGAAAGAAAATGTCTGTTGCCTTGTGACAATAAGGTTAAGCCTTGGATAGCTTCTGGATTTGATGTTTTAAGATAAAGAGGGAGGAGGAAGGAGAAAGAAGCAAACAACATAACAGCACTTGCTTATCACCACAGAAAGCCCACTCACAGGCCTTGTCGCCATGGGGATTTGGACTTTGCTTGGGTGGAAACTAAAGCTCTGATACCTAGGAATAGAATGGCAGCCGTTTGTTTTATTCTAAGAAATGCTGCTCATTAAAGTAACATCTGGGAATTAAGAATTCCTTCTTCTGCAACTAGGCAGAGTAACACAGTATGTTATGGTTGTGTAGCTTGGTGTTCTTGTGGGACTTCTAACAGTGGGAGCCAGGTTGTCTGTGACTCTGTTGCCTGCTTTTGGGACCTTTTCTTCTTACTGGGTCACCTTGTCCAGTCTTGATGTAGTGGTGTGTGTGGGATGCCTAGTCTGTTGTAACTTGTTATATTGTGTATGGTTGATATGCCTGAGAGGCCTTCTCTTTATTGAAGAGAAACAGAGGGAGTTTTATCTGGGGAGAAGAAAGGGTGGCAGGGAGGGACTTGGAGGAAAGGAGGGAGAAGAAGCTTTGGTCTTCTGAATTAACATAAGAGAAGAATAACTCACTAAATAAATAAATATATAAGTTTTAAGGATCTGGGCTTATTATTATGCCAAAATGGCAATCTACAATTAATATTTTTAAAAATTGTTGTTGTGCTGATGGTACTGATGGACCTGATGGTGCTGGTGATGGTTGTAAGGGTCCATGTGCCACAGCACACCTGTGAAGCTTGGAGGATAGTTTTGCAGACTGGTTCTCCTCTTCCATCTTTAGATGGTGTGGTTGTTTGGGCAAGGATGGCCACCATAAACTCATATGTTTGAATACTTGGTCCTGGTTGATGGAACTGTTTGGGAAGGACTAGAAGGTGTGGTCTTGTTGGAGGAGGTGTGTCGCTGGGCTTTGAGACTGCACATGCTCACACCATCCCAACTCAGAGCTCTCTCTGTCTCTCTCTGTCTCTCTCTCTGTGTCTCATGCTTGTGAATCAGATGTCAGCTCTCAGCTACTGCTCCAGCGCCATGCCTGACTGCCTGCTGTCAATCTCCCTACTGTGATGATCATGGACTCACTCTCTGAAGCTGTGAGCCCCGAATATAACTTCTCCTATAGGTGGCTTGATCATGGTGCCTATTCAGAGCAATTGAAAAGTCGTTAAGACACATGGTTTCAGGGATCAAACCCAGGTTGACAGCTTGAATATTGAGCACCTTCACCTGCTGAGCCCTCTCACCAGGCCTCCAGGTAGTCAGTAATTCATTATGCCATTTAGCTGCTTTTTTGCTTAGGGTTAGGCTGGTGCTAAGTGAGAATGAAAGGAAAACCTTTCCCTTGCCGTTGTTTTTGTTTGTTTCTGAGTCAGTCTCATGTAGCCCACGCTGGCCTTAACCTCACCATGGAGCTGAGGATGACACAGAACTCCTGATCCTTTGGCCTTCTGTGCCACGCGCTGAGGATACAGGCGTGTGCCAACACACCCTGCTCTTCACCTTCCTCCCAGCAAGCCTGTTCCATAGCAAGGAAGATGAGATGCACATGCTTGGAGCAGGTAGGGAATATCGTCCCTAGGAGGCGATATGGAAACTAAGTCGTGAGCATATGCTTTGTGCTAGAAGTGTATCCCAGACATTACTTTATTTGAGCTTCGAAATAATCCTATGGTTATCTGTTATTATACCTATGCTCAAACTTTAAAATTTTGGAATTTTACTAATTTATTCTCTCTCTGTTTTTTTTTTTTCAAGACAGGGTTTCTCTGTGGAACAGCTCTGTTGTCCTGGAACTCACTCTGTAGACCAGGCTGGCCTCAAACTCACAGAGATCCGCCTGCCTCTGCCTCCTGAGTGCTTGGATTAAAGGCATGCACCACCACTGCCCAGTTCTACTTTCTTTAAAAAATGGATTTATTTTTATATAATCTATTTGACTGTTTGCCTCCATGTCCATGTGTGCACCATGTGCATACAGTGCCTGTAGAGGCCAGAAGGGGGATCATAGTCCTTGGGTTGCCATGTGCAGGCATGTGCATGCTGGAAGAATAGCTAGGACTCTTAACAACTGAGCCACCTTTCCAGGCTGTCCTAATCTACTAAAAATTTAAAGTTAGCTTACAAATAAATTTAATTATATGAACAACTTTAGATTTACATAAAAGTTTCAAAGACAATATTCAGTAAGAGAATTCCTATGTTTCCCATTCAGTTTCCTCTAATGGAGCATCTTCAATGGCCTTTGTTCTTCTGTCAAAATCGAGAAACCAGCATCACTGCTAATTAAACCCCAGACTTTATTTGTATTTTGCCCATTTTCCTGTTAACATTGGGAATTCTGTTGTTGTCCCAGAATCTCACTAGTATGCCATTATGGTTTAATTATTTCACCTCAGGTTTGTATGAACTCTGGCATTTTCTCAATCTTCCCATTTTTAAATTTTTTTTTTTTTAATCAGTAGTTTTAGTAGTGGTCAGGTATTGCGTAGGGGGTGCCTTCGTGTTGGGATTTACGGGATGTTCTTCTCATGGTTGGAGTCAGGTGGGGTTTTGGAGAGGAAGACCTTTGCAGGGTAAAGTTCTCCTCCCATCAGCACGGCCTGCTGGAAGGCACGGGCTCTCCATACCCAATGATGTGAGGGGCGTGTGTTAGGTGTCTTAGAAACCTGAATTCACCGAGTGGGAAGACTATCAAATGGTGCCTCCCCCTCCTGGAGAAGGAGAGAGGGAGGCAAATTATTCGGAATTTCTGTCTGAAGAGAATTGTATCATCTTCTTCCTTGTGTTTTGTGTGCTTTAGACCTTGAGTCATAACTTAGTAGCGTGTTTTCTTGGCTCACTGTTTTAGGCTTTTCAGTGGAGTTTGTGCAGTTGGTCTTACTGTTTGATATTGCCCACCAGGCTCCCTCTTCAGATAAAGATGCCAAGGCTCAGAGAGGTTGTGTTGTTTGGCTCACCGTCCTCATCCAGGCCTGGATCTAGGGCACTGCTTTGTAGCATTACACATATAAGGAGAAGTTCAAGAAAGGCCCACAAAGCCTGTGTTAGACTCGGGAGCAGAGGCTACTTAATGCCCATCCTTCAAGGTCCCTTTTAACTTCTTCCTGGGGGGTTCTTTCTCCTTTGGGTGTGCTCTCTCCCTTCCTTTGAACCCCTCTCTTGTTCTATTTCTTCTTTCTTTCTTTCTTTCTTTCTTTCTTTCTTTCTTTCTTTCCTTCCTTCCTTCCTTCCTTCCTTCCTTCCTTCTTTTCTTTTCTTTTCTTTTTTTTTCTTTTTTTTTTTCGAGACAGGGTTTCTCTGTAGCTTTGGAGCCTGTCCCAGAACTAGCTCTGTAGACCAGGCTGGTCTCGAACTCACAGAGATCCGCCTGTCTCTGCCTCCCGAGTGCTGGGATTAAAGGTGTGCGCCACCACCACCCAGCTATTTCTACTTTCAGAAGGTGTTGTTTGTTATTCTCTGTTGTTACCCCTGGGCAGTCCTTCAGTTTGCTAAGATCTATACTGGAAGCACCGTGAAAGGAGGGACAGTCACTTCTGTTTATTGATCATCTCTGTGTTCTTCGTCGCAGCTATCTGAATCCCTTGTAGACAGCTTCGGGAAACATCTGTTAGACTGGGTTGGCAAGGAAATGCGGGTTTCACTGGGGCGGTAATACTGAGTTTGTATGACAGCGTTGCTTTGGTTTGGTCCTTTTGTACCGCTTCTAAAATTGCTTTCTGGCGGAAGTCTCTGGAAAGACTCATCTCGGCTGTGGGCTTGGGCCTGATTAGTATAGAAATATCTCAGGACAGATGGTAGACTTCTCTTAGTAGCAACAACAGGGCCTGCCTTCAAGAGACTGCATTTATTAGCTAGGAGCTTTTAATCCCAGTAGTTGGGAGGCAGAGGCAGGCAGATCTCTGTGAGTTTAAGGTTAACCTGATCTACATAGAGAGTTACAGAGTGAGACCATGGAGACACACACACACACACACACACAGGGGGGGGGGGGAGACAGAGACAGAGATTTGGAAATACACCTAGAAATTCAAAGATGGTGAGAGACTCGAAGAACATATTTTAAGTCCTAATATTATAGCAGATCACTGTGGAAGTTGGTGTGGTCTTGGGCATAACAACCACTACTAACAGAGATGAGAGAGTTTGGTCCAATATTGGTCATTTATGAACACACTATATTTCATCAGCGACTGGTGACCTTTATTCTCAGATATCTCTGGGTGCCCCCTCTGCCCACCCTGCGGAAGTAACTCACCTCCAGTCTTATACTCCAGGTTGGCATTCCCTTTTCCTTTGGAGGTACGGATGTAGCACGTGTAGGTGCCAGCGTCTATGAGTTGGACATTTTTCAGCCTCAGGGAAGCATTGCCGACCACCACCTGATCAGCAAACACCGCTGTCCGGCCTCTGAACATCTCGTGCTGCTGTGAGAAATCGTCTTTGCCTTCTTTGAACTCGTGGACCAAACCCAGGGTCCCTTCTTTCAGCCACTGAATGACGATGCCATTGAGCTTGATGTCAGGTTCAAAAGTGCAGCTCAGAATCCCATCCTCTCCGATGTTTCCTGCCGAGGTGAACGTCCTGACGGTGATGAAGTGTTTGCCTGCGATTCAGGAAGGAACAGTGAAGCCCCGGTACTTTGACAGCCAAGAAGCTCTTCATTAATGCAAGCCAGACAGAGTTGTCCAGATCAATTAGAAGTAGAGAAAAGCGTTTTATTTAAAAGACATGACTAGAAAGAGGAGTAATCCATGTTAACATCTACAGCAGATCTGCTGTGCACAATAGCTTTTGTAAGAACAATCTCCCCAAACCCGGAGAGGCGGCAAGAGGAGAACACGTCAGAGTTGAGGGTTTGAACATGAGTATTCAAGTCTACCATGCAACCTTAAATAAGTCATGTGACTCCTCTGACTCCCAGGAAAGTGGAGGTAACAGCCTCTGAGAGGTTGTTATGAGGAACAAATCAAATGGGGGTAAACTTGATCTGCAAACGACAATTACACAAGTAAGGTATTATTCCTAGCTAAGCAGGAGGGACACAAAGCTCTACTTGCTGTTAATTAGTATTAGTAATTCTGAAGAAAGTTAAATCCTTTTTTTTTAATTTATTTATTAAAGATTTCTGTCTCTTCCCCACCGTCGCATTAACCTTCATCAGGCGATGAAAGGAGACAGAGACCCACATTGGAGCACAGGACAGAAATCTCAAGGTCCAAATCAGGAGAAGAAGGAGAGAGAGCACGAGCAAGGAACTCAGGACCGCGAGGGGTGCACCCACACACTGAGACAATGGGGATGTTCTACCGGGAACTCACCAAGGCCAGCTGGCCTGGATCTGAAAAAGCCTGGGATAAAACCAGACTCGCTGAACATAGAAAGTTAAATCCTAATGAGCTGGGACTTGATCTTCCTTGGAATGATGGAGAAACTCAGGCACCAAGAAGGGAAGTGATGGTTCTGAGGTTATGATGTTATCTACATCGTAATGAAGAGTGGTAGTTAATGATGCTTTGATCCACGAGAGAAGCCTCCTTCCTCACCTCTTTGATCCTACCGTCTGGAGAAACATTACTATGGTGATGTCACCATTTTATGGCCTTTCCTTCAGTTGTGCAGCCTACAGCACACTCAGGCTGGGGGTTCTTTGTGCCTGCTGTTCTGCCCGAGAGCACCCTAGGGTGACAGATTATTTTTAGAGGTTCCTGTAACATGGATGTGAAGCTAAGGCAGTGGCCATGGAGCCCAAGAAAATCAAGGAGCAGAAACAAGTAAGTGCAGGAGAGACCATGGGGAGCATCATCCTAAGAGCCGTGCTGGCTGCTGGGCATAGTCAAGACTGCAGGAGGTGCTGCCTGACCTTTGTATTGTCTTCACACAAATGCCTGGTTTAAGTTCTTAAGCTGGTCCTCACAAGCCTTTCTGACACCCTCAGACGTCACTATGATGGGTCTTGGATGCTGCTCAATTGTACTTTTCAGATTCCTTATTGGTTTTCCCACTGCGCTTGTCTGCCTCCTTCCCACACATTTTGAACACATTGATCTTGCAAGGAGCTTGCTTAGTGTACAATCCAAATACACCTGCCACCTAGCCCCTGAGTTCCCGTGGTTACTATGGACTCTGGAATGAGTTGCAGATTTCCCAGCCTGGCCTTCGGTGCCAAGCACTGCCTGGCACACAGTGAATGCCTCTTGTTCCTGCCTGGCAGTTTCCTCTCCCACCATCTCCCTTCGTCGTCTGCTTTGTCTCTGTCCGATGGTTTGTTGATTTTCTTTCTTCAATTTAAAGATCCATGAACAAATAATACATGTTCCTTTTCAATCACAGAAGCAAACATTCTAGCCACAAGGGTGTCCTTGGCACTTCCAGCTCATTAAGGCTTGGGATTGTCTAATTGACTCCAAGACCTTTACAAAAGAGATGAGGGTAATGAATGGGAAATAGAGCCAAAGACGCTAAGCTAGGTAGATTTGCATAAAAAAAGAACAGAGGGCTAAGGATAGAAGAAGAAGTATAGCTAGGAAAAAGAGGCCGAGGAAACAGGCATGCGCACATAGGCTGGGCTGGAAGAGCTTTTTGAGGCTTGACAGTGTGGAAGAAAAGGGATTTGGGGAGCAGCTGCCCCGTGTGGCCTTTCATGTGAGGCATTTGGAAAACTAACTAGGGAAGAGAGCAAAAGGTTTGACTGTGTGGTACCACGGCACCCCTGTCTCCTGTATTTTCTTGAACACTGCTTTGAAGGTTCGGGAATATTTTCAATCCTCTTTTTTTATATCAAGGCCCAGGCTTGCATGGGCTGCAGGGTCACACTCTGTGCCTTCCCAACCCTGCTCGTCTTTCTCCTGTACAGAGGTTCCTGCTCTCATGTCTCCTGCTTACCCACATTCCACTCGTATTTGAGGGTAGTCCTTCTGAGAAACTCTTTTCAGCCAGTCAGGGTAGAACTGGCAGATACACCCCCGTCCATAACTTGTCTTTCCCCTTTACCATGGTAACTGCCTTCTCCCTTGACTCACATCTGGACTTGGCACACATCTGTAAGCTTTGCCCAAGGGGCAGATGGTTTTAGTCATAACTACGGGTCTGATTGTGTGTGCTGCTCTGCTCCATGGAGAAAGAATGTTCTGTGAGTTCCAGAGTAAACGGGGATAAACACAAAACACTGCTTGTATAATATACCTATTGCAAGAGCAAAGAACCAAGACCACCTTTCATAAATGCGGGAGAAAGATTAGCTTTAAAAAGACGACAATAAGAACGCATACAGATGCTGAATGAAACCCCAGAACCGCTGGGACTCAACCAGAGCCAGAGTGAAGGTGACTGCACTTCATAAAATGTCATTGAAGGTAATCTGGAAAATTACTTTTTTCAGAAAAAAAATCGCACATAATTAGCACAATTATGGAGGAAATGAAATGATAATGATATATTTCAGTTTGGTAATTGTGTTACCGGAATTCGGTCTAATGTGCTGGCCTTGAGCCCGTAGGTAGGGGCCCCACTGACACAGCTCCTAGGGAACTTGGTAATTAAAAGTAGTCAGCTTCTGCGTGCCTGGGGACCTGTGGCAGCTTCAGGTCACTTGGGTTCCTATTCATGACGTGGCCAATGGGATGAGCAAGACACCAGTTGAATTCTCATCCATAGGAAAGGAAGGGGAGAAATAAAAGACAGTGAGGACTTCAGAAATCACAAGGTAGGAACCTAAAGGCAAGAACTGAAGCAGAGACCACAGAGTAACACTGCTTACTGGATCACCTGTTCTGCTTGCTCAGCTACTTTTCTAATTAAAAAAAATATTTATCTATTTTTAATGTACGTGAATGTTTCCTGTGTGTATGTATGTATAGCATATGCATGCCTGGTGCCCCAGGAGGTCAGAAGAAGGCATCAGATTCCTCTGGTGATTGTGATGCTCTATGTGGGTTCTGGCAACCAAAGCTGAGCCCTCTGCAAGAGAAGCAAGTGCCCTTAAGTGCCCAATCATATCCCCAGCCCCTTAGCTACCTTTATTTATATAACCCAGGCCCACCTGCCCCTACATGGCACCACTCACAGTGGGCTGAGCCCTCTTAAATCAAGTAGCAATTAAGGAAAAGCCTCGTAGACATGACCTCATGCCAGTATGACCTGGGCAGTTCTTTAGTGGAAGCTCCCTTTCTAGGTGACTCTAGGATTATGTCGAGTTGTAACTAAAGTTATGACATAGGGGCAATTCCTACCATAGCTCTGGTCGTTTGAGGAAAGGGGTGGGAGACACCAGAGGTGAGCAGGCTCTCACATCTCAACATCTGTTTTCACATAGGTGAGTAATGTTTAATTGCTTCTTTCCTACAGGGATATTTGGGATTGGTAGTACAGGAAACCCGAGGCAAGCATTTCATAGAGATCGTGATGGGGGTGGCACTGGATAAAACTTAGGACAAGAACTGTCCCTTGACACAATGCATACCAGACTCTATACATTCCAATAGCATAGAACACACTAGAAGCTGTTAGCAGAGGGTCCTGTGGCATGTGCTGGAGCCCAGCTGTGCAGTGGACCAGGCCTTGGGAGGTAGGAAAGGAACATTGCACTAAAGGCGTTACCCTTAGTGACTCATTTTAAGCCACCAAAGTTAAGAATGAGCATCAGAACATTCTTATGAATGAGTGTAAAGAAGCTCTGATGCTAGTGACTCGCTTAGTGCCCTGTGTCTAGCAAGCAGGGGAGCCAGGACCAAATCAGTCCTGCCTGGTACTTAACCCAGGCTGCTTCTGGCATATTTTGCTGGTCGATAAAGCTAGATTGAAGCATTTCAAGAACCAACCAGTTATAAAGATATCACCACTTGATGTAGGAGTGATTTCTTTCTAATCTGTTGCTTTCATTGGTTAATTAATAAAGAAACTGCCTTGTCCCATTTGATAGGCCAACCCTTAGGTGGGTGGAGTAAACAGAACAGAATGCTGGGAGAAAGAATTCGAGTCAGGCAGTCACCATGATTCTCCCACTCCAGACAGACGCAGGTTAAGATCTTCCCTGGTAAGCCACCTCGTGGGCTATACAGATTGTTAGAAATGGGTTAGATCAATATGTAAGAGCTAGCCAATAAGAGGCTGGAACTAATGGGCCAGGCAGTGTTTAAAAGAATACAGCCCCACCACTCCCTCAACAACCACTTTAAGAATAAAAGCCACAGGGCTGGGGATGGAATCCAGTGACAGGATACTTGCCTGGCACGTGTGAGACCCTAGGCTTGATTCACTCCAACACCACAGTACACACAGGTAAAAACCTCAAGATAAAACACCTAAAGGTCATAAATGTAAGGCACACAAAGAGCTATTTTTTTTTTTTTACAAATAACTGTATCAATGTTGGAAATATCAAATGTTTTCCAAACAATTTGCACAATGCTTCTGATAGGAACACAGGGGCTTATCTTGTGTCCGAAGGTGGAACAGTATTAGATGATGTCTTTTGACTGTCTGTCTTGACCACCCTAACTTCATTAAAGGTCTTCCTTGGGGTGGCCAGAAGATTGTGTCGTTCCCAAGAGGTGCTAAATGAATTCACCAACACTAGGAAATGGGTATTAACAGTATTCGTGGTGTCCAGCTGTGTCAGCCACTTATGCATGTGTGAGCAATCTCTAGGTTCTCACATGATCATGCGTATTTTAACAGTGAAAACAGCTGATTCTGGAAAGTTAATTTACCTCCCAAAGGGCATGAAGTTGTCTCATTTGGGACCCGCCTGTCTCTGATCCTTAAACTCTTGCACTGTGAGGAGCTGTTGGGGATGGCCCGGGAGTGACCACAGTGCAGTGCTGGAGGACACTTACTGTGGCCAGGGAGGTACCTTCCTGCTATGCCTCCCTTCCTCCTGAGTATCCTTTAACGAGGGGTTGATGAGAGTCTCTCACCCTCTCTTCCAAAGATTCACCTGAAGTGCAGCTTGTGTTGTATGAGGCCCACACTTAGAATGTTTATTTATTTATTTATTTATTTGTTTGTTTATGTTTGCCATGCTGGAGTGGAACTCAGGGTTTTGCACACTGGGCAAGCGCTCTGCATCTGAGATCCATCCTCAGCTCTTGGTTTGGTTTTCTCCTTTTTATTTATTAGCATATATTATTAGTGATAGATGATAGTGCGCTTCATCATGGCTTTCATACCTTTGGTCATATTCACCCATTATCCCCTTCTTGTCCCTCTGCCACTCCTGTGGATCCCCTTCTTCTAAGACTCCTTTCTATTTTGTCTTTGACCCAATAGGCTTAATTAGGGTCTCTTCTATGAGCATGAGTGAGAGATTATCTCAGGAGCATAAGAGAATGAGTCTCACCCCTCCCCACCCAGCAACCATTGACTGCCACTAGCTCCTTGGGAGAGGGAGAGGCCATGAGCCTCTCACCCCTAGCAACTGTTACTGTACATAAATCCTCATGGAGGGAGAGGAGAAGAGATCACCTAAGATTTAGGAGCAGGAAAAGAGATGAAATAACATAAATCCAAAGTAAGTAAAAAGAAGTAGAGATGCCCCCCACACTTACAGTGGTTCAGTTTGCATTTATTAGACTTTATGATGGTGCAAAAATGACACACATTTGGTAAAAAGTGCACTCCAAATTTTGATCTTTTATGTGTTCCTGTGCTGGTGTTACGTGATGGGATACTCTGGTGATTCTGGAACCAGGGAACCAGGTGTGAGTGTAGCTCCCATTGGCTACATGATCATAGAGCCAATGGCCACACTCTGCAGTGTGCTTTATGCCAAGCATGGTGTCTGAGAGGTTGGGTGTATTAAATGCCCTGAACTTGCAATGTTTCCAGTATACAATTGATACATTGGAATATAGCTGTATTATCAAGAACCATCTGTATTAGAATGAAACAGATTAGCAAGTTCAGAAATCTATCAACACACACATAATGGCTGGTTTATGATGATGGAGGCTTTAGAGAGAAGAAAGTGTTTTGATTAAATGGGTTGGGTCTACTGGACAGCCACGCTGAAATACTGAATCTTGACCTGTATGCTATGAAAGGCACTCTGGATGGGTTGTAAGTATACCTGCATGAGGCAAAACACCGAAGTGTCTAAAAACGTAGACTGTCACAGCCTCAAGGAAGGCAAACGTTTTTAAAATGGATTAGATTAGGTTCCACATATGAAGGAAAAGATTGATGAAACAGTCTATGTGAAAATGAAGACCATTTGTTGTTCATTGAAAGGGATGAAGGGAGAGAAAAGGCAAGCCATAGATCAGGAGAGGTCTGGAAATTTGCAAACAGAATATATAAAGAACTATATGTCAAAAAGAAACACAGGGACTGGAGAGATGGCTCAGAGGTTAAGAGTGCATACTGCTCTCTTTTAGAGGACCTGAGTTTGGCTCCCCAAGGACACTGGGTCACAACCACCTGTAACCCAGTTCTATGGGGGGGTCTAATGCCCTCTGCTGGCCTCCTTGGGCACTGCACTCTTGTGCACATGCTCTCAGTTACATAGCCACCTAATTCAAATAAAACTAGAATCTTACAAAAAATACAAACAGAGAACCTCAATTTTAAAGCAAGCAGAATATGTTTTTGATGATAAGGGAAGTGGTTAAGGGTGCTGATGCCTTGCGTAAGCAAATACACATTTAGCAAGGTTTTTTAGTTCAGGCCTTGTGGCTGATCTTTAATAAGCAACCATACATGGAAGGAGAGTGACAGAGGAAAGAGGATACTGAAACTATAAAGACTAAAATCATGAAGTGACAGCTTGGTCACAGACCAAGTTAAAATAAGTATTTTGGGCCTGGCGGTGGTGGCGCACACCTTTAATCCCGGCACTCGGGAGACAGAGGCAGGTGGATCTCTGTGAGTTCGAGGCCAGCCTGGTCTATAAGAGCTAGTACCAGGATTCACCTCAAAGAAGACAGCTGCTGTCTTCTTCACTTGTCTTTCATCATAATTAATAATANATAATAATAATAATAATAATAGATGTTCTAGAGAAGTGGCCTATTGGAAGAAGGACGAGGGGGCTTCCTGTGACTGACATGCGCTGACTGCCTTTCAAGAGTGGTTCTTCTGGCATCTGTTTCCTACCTGGTACAGTAGTCATGGCCAGTCATCCTTCTACAAGGCTCCTGTTTAGAAATGGCTAAGGCCTAAGGAGATAAATGTCTCAGGAGAAGAGGACAGGTGTTCGACTTTGAAGTTTTCTGGGGAGCCGTCCTGCTCTTCCCACACGTCACAGTGAGCGAGAAGAGGTTTGACGGAGATGGTCGCAGCATGGGCTGGGATTGGACAGCACTTACCTGAAATGCCAAAGCCAATGATGAGTGCGATTGCTCCAGCCAGGATGATGATGATGTTAATAACACTACGGACAGAGGGGGAGAAACAGGAAGTTACTTCTTCGTTCCATCCAACATACTGCCTCACAAGCATCCCGTGTAAGATGTGCTACATAAGACATCACAAGCTTTTCACCCACGTGAGCCCTTCCTAGAAATAGGAACCTTAGAAGTCTCAGCGATCCCACTCCCATCCCACTGGAGTCTGGAGACAAGTGAAGAAATGTCCCTTTTATCTGATAGAGTCATCTCAATTTCCAGTTTCTGAAGCACGATTAATAAAAACTCAGAGAAACTAGGCTTCAACCTGAAGATCCATAAAAGCAAAACAGCCAGAGACTGGCTCTTACCTCCATCTCAGTCTGAAATGGTGATCCTGCCTCTAGGAATCTCACAATGAGACTGTGTCTGAGAGCTGTTTCCTCTTGTTTTATAATCCTCTCTTGGGCTAGGATTAAAGGCGTGCACCATTGGGATTAAAGGCATGCACTACCTGGTTTCTATGGCAAAATAGTGTTGCTACTGGAATTAAAGGTGTGTGTTACCACTACCTGGTCTGTAAGGCTGACCAGCGGGGCTGTTTTACTCTCAGATCTTCAGGCAAGCTTTATTTATTAAAATACAATAGAAATGCCACTACAAGTTTCAAGACCAGAGAAGACTGTCCACACTGTCAAAGGAAGACTGATGGTAATATCTCTCTGCATTGCCCAATGGCTCTTGAGGAGACCTTGTGTCCTACTCAACCTTACTCTTAGCCACACTGCCCACCTCTTTGTATCATTTGTTTTCCCTTCTTGATTCTTTCTGTTGATCTTCATCTCCACCTGGTCATGCCTTCTCTACTTTGTACTCATACCTGGTCTACCATGCCCTGCAGGATCTCAGTGACTGTCTTCTGTCTTTGTTTTAAAGAAGTATGATGGGGATATAGCAATAAAGCACATATTTAGAATTGCACATCTAGGTGCAAACCCAGGTTCCGCCTAGCCCCTTAATTCCTGTTTCTCCAGATTTACTCCTTATCTTGTCACAGCCTGGCTGCAGGAGCACCACCTTCCACCCACCTCTTGGTGCAGACCCAGGGTGCCCTTAGCTCTTTCTTATTAACCCACTTATCCTTCCCTTCCATCCCACCTCCATTTCTTTATGTTGGATGCTGTCTGCAGAGATTCTTTCTACTAGAGAAAACACAATGCTGGGGGTTCATCATCCTTCCTGCTCCCCTCTCTAGACTCACCCTGAGCCTTCCTGAAGGAGCCCCGCCCCTCACCCCACCTCCACTCCCTGGGGACTCAGCCTCTTGGTGTGCACCCTCTGTCTCCCTACATATTTCCTTCTGCCCCTCTTTGCCTTTCCTCTTAGACCATCTCCATTTCTTTGTGTTATCTTTCGACTGACAGAAGCAATCTCCAACTGAGAGCCCTCAGCCACCATACTTTCCTAGGATCTAGAGTGGGAATGAGCGACCAAAGAACAGAACTGCCCACTCAAAAAGACCAGATAGCTATGCCAAGATATCCCAAATATTATAACTACAGATACCTACATCCTAGTGAAAAAACAAACATGAACAGTTAAGACACTATGCCTCCTCTGAAAGCTGGTATTTCAATAAAAGCCCCAAGAAATGCAGTTTAGATGAAGTATAAGACAAGGAATACAAAATAGCAATTATGAATATGTTCAAAGACTTTAAAGAGGATATGAACCGATACCCTAATGAAAACTGTGAAAGCAAAAACAGTTAAATGAAATAATAAAAAACATTTTAAGACTTCAAGACACAAAAGTAGAAATAGAATCATAAAAGAAAACCCAAGCTAAAATAAAACTAGAAATGAAAATGAAAAACTTAAGAAATCAGACAAAAGCCACAGAGGTAAGATTTCTTAGCATATTCCAAGATGAGGGGGGTAGAGAGAGTTCCAGATCTTGAAGACAAGGTAGAAGAAATGGATGGTTCAGTCAAAGAAAGTGTTAAATCTAAAAATGTCTAGGCACCAAACATCCTGGAAACACAGTGACTAAGACAGAAGTTACTACCAGGAGTGGGATATTGTTGTGAGGCCTGACTGTGCTGTTTGATGGAGGAATGTAGACTTTGGTACTTTGAATTAGAAAAACAGTTGAATGCTTTAAGTGAGTCTTAATGGGCCATCCTAGTAGGAGCATGGAAGACAGTGGTGCTGAGGGGGACTTGAACTGTGGGAGCCTGGCTCAGGAGGTTTCAGAGGGGAAGAATGTTAGCTGACTGTTCTTGTGATATTTTGGAGAAGAATGTGGCAGTTTTCTGCCTTTGTCCAAAAAATCTGCTCAAGGCTAAATTGGAGAGTTTTGGATTAATGACATTGGCAGAAGAAATTTCAAGACAGCCCAGTATTGACTATGTCATATGGCCATAGGTGACAACTCATCCAGATCTATAGTTGAAAGGATCAAGCTGAGCAAGTCAAAATAGAAAATGTACAGTCTGAGAAGAAAAGGAGCACCAGGAAGTGGAATGGAGCTGAGTCCAGTGCTCAAGGAGATCAAACACTTGGTACTAAGTGGAATCAAGGGAGTGGTGACCTCAGGACAAAACCCCACCTAGGTAAGCTTCTGATTTGTGAAAGGGAAGTACTGAAAAGCGTAAGCAGTGAAATTCATAGAGACACTAGGACAGCTAAAATCACATACTGACCCTACCCAGTGATAGTGTGGACTTCAGTACCCCCACTTTTGCCAATATGGAGATCATCCATACAAAAACTAAACAGAGAAATGTTAGCGTTAACTAATGTCAGGAATCCAATGGACCGAGCAGACAGCAAATTCCATACAAACACTAATGAATTCATTTTCTTCTCAGCAGCTCATGGAATATTCTCCAAAACTGACTACATACTAGGACACAAAGGGAAACAAGAAAATTGAAATAACACACTGCATCCTGCCTGACCACCATGAATTAAAGCTGGATATCAACAACAGAGACAGCAGAAAAAAACTGAACAACTCACTAACGAATTAAAAATGGGACAGTACAGAAATAAAGGTGATTAAAACCCTTTCAGGACTGGATGAAAATGAAAACACAACATACTCAAACCGATGGGGCACAATTCAAGTGTCTCTAAAATGCAAATTCATATCACTAAGTGTCTACATCAGAAAACTGGAGCAGTCTCATGCCAACAGCACAGTAATATACTTGAAAATTCTCAAACAACAGGAAGATATAATGCCCGAAAAGAGTAGAGGGCAAGAACCAAACTCAGGGCTAAAATCAATGAAATAGAAACAAACAGTTGTTTGGTGGTGTTACATGGCTTTAATCCCAGCATTTGAGGTTAAATTTAATCCCAGCACTCAGAAGGCAGAAGCAGGCAGATCTCTGGGAGTTCAAGGCCAATCTGATCTACAGAGCTAGTTTCAAGACAGCCAGGGGAACGGAAAGAAACCCTGTATCAAAAAAAAAAAAAAAAAAAAAAAAAAA